>NC_056726.1:1665694163-1665881663 GCF_019279795.1 Protopterus annectens | reverse complement strand
TTTGGTAATGTATGTGTGTGGGGGTGGAGTGGGAAAGATAATTTATTGACTGAATTTAAGTTTTTTTGAATTGGAGTGGGATTTTTCCCTAAGTAAAGTTTTTTTTTTTTTTTTTTTTTTGTTAATATGGACTAGAAAGAGCTATTGGGAAAGATGCTACAGAATGCAGGTAGACATGAGTTTTTGTTTCGTATTGTAATCATCCCCATTGTAACACATTCATGGCAATTTTTGTGTATGTAGTAGTGTAGTTGTACTTTGACTGTTCACTAATATCTGGTCACACAAAGCTATTGAGTGCATCATCATGGATCTCATTAACAGAGACATTGGAAACCTCCAAACACTGGACCCAACCCAGTTCGGCTCTGTTAAGGGCAGATCATGCCTTCTAAACCTGGTGGACTTCTTTGAGACAGTTACCAAGGCTATAAACGAGGGAAAGGTGGTCCACATAGCCTACCTAGACCTCACAAAGGCCTTCAACACCATTCCCCACTCAGGTATTATAGACAAGCTCACTAGCCTGAACATAAACCCCTACATCATGAGATGGTTTGCCAACTGACTCACGGACAGAACCCACATGGTAAGAGTTGCAGGAGCTAGGTCTGACTCTAAACCTGTTACAAGTGGTATTCCCCAGGGCTCAGTCCTAGGGCCCATCCTGTTCGGCATATACTTCTCAGAGGTACAGGCAAGCACAGGAGGACTATGGCTCACCAAGTTCACAGACAAATACAAACTAGGGGCTATAATTGACTCTCTGTCTGACACAGACATCCTCCAAAAGGGTCTCACTAAGACAGATACCTGGTGTCAAAACCATGGTCTCAAGCTAAATGCCAAAAAGTGCATAGTCATCCCCTTTGGAAAAAACAAAGTACCCACAAACTGCCACATAGGTGGTAGCTCCCTAAATACGGAAGATGTAATAAGGGATCTGGGGACCCAAGTAGATAGTAACCTCTCCTTTGATAATCACATTGCCAAAGTGGTTAGAACATCCTTCTATGTGGCTTACCTAATCACAAAGGGGTTTGCATCCAGATCGAAAGAGGTTATTGGGCTCCTCTACGCATCACTCATCAGACCCATCATAGAGCACAATGCCCCATTTGGGATGTACCTTACAAGACACCTGCAACAACTGGAAAGACCATAGAAGTTCCTTACCAAGAGGATCACTGGCCTCAAGCAGATGCCCTATGCAGCTCGACTGAAGAAACTCCAGCTGTACTCGGTTGCATACCGCCTACTCAGAGGTGATCTCTGCCTGACATATAAGGCCATGTCCTCCAGGGATCTAAACCTCACCACAACAATAAATAGGACATGCTGGAGGGATAGATTCCTGTCCCAGAGACTTCCCATGCTCTGGAACAAGATTCCATTCTACATTAGGCAGAGTTCCTCGCAAACCCTTTTCAAGAGAAACCTTGATGAGTGGATGGGAAACAGAAAGTTTACCCCAGTGATCACTTCAATGGCTCTGCTGGACAGAGCCACAGGGAACTAATCTAAGGGGGCGGCGAAAGCCAACACATTCTGGCTAGGCTTATAAATGTCTTCAGTCAGATAGCCTAGTACCTACCTATGAACCTATGAACCTATGTGGATTAGGACAGAAATTCAATCTGAAAGTAATTAAAGAAAGAGCTTTTTTTCTCAATGATTTTACTTGGATATGAACAGATAATTGATTAGTTATTTTTGTTTTATCCATATAGGAGATTTGAATAAAGTAACACTAATTAAGCTTTACAAAACCTTTAAAATCCATGTAAACTGTCAACATCTATGGCTAACAAAACTCAGTTTAGCATTCCATGATTGCAACAACTGTCCCCTCACTGTACTGGAACATAAATACAAGCTTCCAGTATCAACAGAGAACTCAAAAGTCTCTGATCTTACAAGAATCAAATAAAGTATAGAAATGGCTTTTACACTCTCCATGACATTGAGTTATTACTTCCTTACTTATAATACAGATCAGAGATATTTATAAACTGTTTATGTCTGATTCACTGTCACTGTGTTCAGATTTCCACTTATTGAAATTTTTATGTGCTCATTTTGATGACATTTCTTACATTCTTTTGTATTCTACTCCTTATGACACACATGCTCGCACACACACACCCACACACACACACACACACACACACACACACACACACACACACACACACACACACACACACACACATGTGCTTATTCTGATGAAATTTCTAACATCTATGTATTCATATAAGATATGCATATGTACCTGTTTTCTTATGTTCATTTCAGGTACAGCACATTTTTTTGTTATTTCTTTTGTGTATAGTTTATTTTACTTTAAAATCATGCCTACATTACCTCAGTAACAAGTGTGATGTTTTTAATGAACTGCTGACTGTGTAGTTATTTCTAGTATTCCATTTGTTCTTAAATCAAAGTTATACATTAATTAAAACTTTACTCAACATTCGTAACTGAAAGGTAAGAGTTGGGAACATAAGTCAAAGAATTATGAACTTTACATAATAAATAAAGTACTGTTTTAGACTCTAAATAGATGATGTATTTCTCGTGCAATGAAAATGACAAAAAATGTCATGACTTGCTTTGGGAATTGGTCACTGAAAAGACAACATACAACAGAATATTCAGCTACTGTGATAAGCTGGTATATCATTAGAGGTGTGCATTTATTAGAAATAAGTTCCCCTGCACGTAGGAAGTTGCACGGCAAGACACAAGCACAAAAAGACAAAATTAAGCCAGCAACTGGTGAGCCATGGAGAAAAGTAGTTTATTAAGACTACTAAAAACTACTTAAGACTTCATAAAGGCTTAATTCAAACAGACCAGTTTCGGCCTGGGTTTAACCTGGCCTTCTTCAGTGTATTACAGAAAAAAACATGCCAAATAAGAGAAGTCTTATATGGTAAAACAAAACATTTGATTGGCTGACAGAAGACATCACAGTCATTAAACTCATGAATATTCATAATGCAATAGGTAATATTGAGATATCACAAAATATAATTCATAAATATTCATTAAGCCCTGGATTAAACAGGGCACCAAGTTTGGTTATCCATTTCTTTTCTTTTGTATCAAGTTTACTGTGCCAACCAGATTTCTGAGTTCGATCACCAATAAGTTTGTCAATAATAATAAAATGAAATTTGGCTGTTTGATGTTTTAGTGTGTGTTTGTATAAAGCATTTGTGGTTCTTTTACATTTGATGTCACTCAAGTGCTCTGACATACGTAACCTGAATGGCCTGGAGGTTTGACCAATATAAAAAGAATGGCAGCTACAGCAAGCCATATAATTAGCCCAGTCAGTGTTGCAGTTGGCAAAAAATCGAATGTCATATACTGTACTACTGTTTTTACTGCTGAATTCCTTTGATTTCAAAATATGTTTGCAGTTAATGCAATGACCACAAGGGAAACAGCCAATAAGTTTGTCACCCATAATGGTGGTCTGATACAACTGAGGTAGCATAGAATCAGAATGATGTTTATAATGATTGAAATGTGCTGCTAGGTATTTTGCCAACTGCAACACGAATCTGTTCATTCTACTTGGGCTGTTTATATCATTCAGGGTCTAATGGCTATACTTTTTTGATGTTGTCTTGTCTCTCGGATCTCTTGGACTATATATATATATATTATTGCCCAAGTTATATTAGTATAACAACCTTTTTACAAACAGATATATTTGGGGTGCTAAACATTTGACCTGTTTAAGAAGTCTGGTACTGTGCATTAGTTTGTCACAGTTTTCATTTATTTGAATTGGAGTTTTTATACCATTATTGTCCTGTATTGGACGTGGCTACTGTTTGTACAATCTTGTACAAATCGAAATATTGCCATTATTGTCCGATTATTGATTGATTTTTTCTCAATACAGGGCGTGGTTATTTTCATACTTATATATCACTGACTTTACATTACTGATGGAGTTAAATAAGATATTTTTGGATTTATCATCCGATAAGGATGATCTTGCACCTTTTGGTATTGGCCAAGTTTCTGAAGGTTCAGCCAATACTAGTTCTATGAAGCCGGAACAACGATGTGAAAAACTATTTGGTGATTTTAACAAAAATTTGAAAACACTCAGATCTTTTGTTTGGCACTTAAATTACTCAAAGCGTATTTGGTCAAGGGCATTAGTCCGAGGGGGTTAAGGGTCAAAATTCAACCGCTAGTATCTGACCCTGATGATATTTTAACTACTGAATGGTTATCCATTCAACAAGAATGTTCTATGAAGTTTGTTGAATCTTTGTCCAAATATTACACTAGGACCATAGATAAAGAAACCTCCAAGGTGTTACAACTAATAGAAGATTGTAACCAGTATCAGAATGACACATTTTTTTCTGTATCATTATCTAAACTTAGTTCAGACTTGTTAAATTTTGATAATCATTTAAAGGAAAGAAAACTCAAAAAATTCTCTCGTGATCAGTCTGACTACGAAAGGGGGCAACCCTTTAAATATACTAGACATGTCAGATTTCAAGAGTTGCACAATAGAAATACACCAAGTTCTAAAAGGAAACGTCCACGTTCCATTTTGAAAGGACGTGGCAATCACACTGATACCACTGATTATGATACATCATCGGGTACTGACACGGAAACACAGCACACCATGGAGCCTCCCATACCTAAACGTACAAATTACACATCCCCTTTAGGCAACATCGAGGGAAGAGAGGAGGCAGGAAACACAAGAAGGGTTACAAGTCTACAGAATCTTATGGAAGTATTAACGAACAAGTAAATCATGTTGTGGTTAATAATGTTTGTAACATCTCTAGTACTGTAATAACACCTGAACAAACATCTCTATTGAATAAAGGCTTATCTTTTATACCTGGCTTTTTTGTGCCTGAAGACACTTTCGCACAGGATTTATTTGCATTTTGTAGACTCATTAACCTAAAATTGTTTTTTCAGGATAAGGGGGAAGAACAACAGAAAAAAATGGATATTTTTAAATATCATGCCTCCTCATCTATACCTCCAATGCATCCTTCTGTTAACCTATTTTTACGCAGTGTACTTAGTGATTTACATTTTGTGTCTAACACTTGTATACCCATGCCGAATAATATGACTGACAATGAATTGTCTTGTTTGAGAGAATTAGCACAAAATAAAGAACGCGTTATTCTTCATGCAGATAAAGGTGGGGCGGTGGTGGTGATGAACTGGAATGATTATGATATCGAGGCTCACAAGCAATTGGGTGATGCTCGATATTACACCAAAATGCCACAGGACCCCACCTTTATGTTCAAACAACAAATTGACAATTTTTTAGATTCTGCGGTTGACAATGGGATAATAACAACTAAAACTTTAAGCCACCTAACTATCACTGATCCTGCTAGACAATACATTTATTTTCTGCCAAAGATACACAAGGATCCTCTACATCCACCAGGTAGACCCATTGTTTCGGGTATAGGATCACTTACTGAGCCACTTTCTGAATTTTTGACCAGACACTTAAAACCTTTACTTTCTTGTGTTAGATCCAGGATACAGGATACCACCCAATTTTTAAGCATTGTTAATGACATGCAGATAGAAGGGAATTGGTGGTTTTGCACACTAGATGTAAGCTCACTATACACCAATATCCCTCATTGGGCTGGTCTTGATGCCATTGAATATTGGCTTCACAAGTCAAATATCTATCAACCTGGCTTTAACACTTTTTTGATTAATCTCACCGAGCATGTACTCACAAAGAATGTATTTTTCTATGATAAGGAATGTTATTTACAGATGAAAGGTACAGCAATGGGGGCATCCTTTGCCCCCATATATGCTGATCTATTCATGGCATACATTGAGGAGATTTTGATCTATGATGATACTCACAATTTGTTTTTGCCTGAGATTGATATCTGGCGGAGATATTTGGATGATTGCTGGATGGTGTGGAGATCTGACATTGAGTATCTCAGTGAATTTATGGAATACTTAAATGACAATAAATGGGGAATACAATTTACTATTACATACGACCAGAACTCCATAACGTTTTTGGATGTTTTGATCACAAGAAATCAGGATAATACCTTGAATACTGAAGTACATATGAAGTTTCCTCAATACAACACCTTACTCCATGCCTCCAGCTATCATATAAAACATATAGCCAGGAACATTCCCAAATCACAGTTCATCAGAATTAGACGTAACTGCTCGGATGAGGTCAGCTTTAAACACCATTCTCAGGATCTATACCGCAGATTCATAAATAGGGGCTACAATTCAGGGTATGTCACCATGGCCCAAAATCATGCTTTGGGCTTACGCAGACAAGATCTATTGACATATAAGAAGAAACCTTTGTCTAAAAATATATTAAGTTTTACCACAACATTTGGCAGAAATACTAATAGATTTATGGACATCATCAAGGATAATTGGAACATATTGAAGGCGGATGGTAATATTAATACGTTAATTCTAATGTATGTTCTTTTTCATTCAGAAAAGGAAAAAACCTAGCAGCACATTTCAATCATTATAAACATCATTCTGATTCTATGCTACCTCAGTTGTATCAGACCACCATTATGAGTGACAAACTTATTGGCTGTTTCCCTTGTGGTCATTGCATTAACTGCAAACATATTTTGAAATCAAAGGAATTCAGCAGTAAAAACAGTAGTACAGTATATGACATTCGATTTTTTGCCAACTGCAACACTGACTGGGCTATTTATATGGCTTGCTGTAGCTGCCATTCTTTTTATATTGGTCAAACCTCCAGGCCATTCAGGTTACGTATGTCAGAGCACTTGAGTGACATCAAATGTAAAAGAACCACAAATGCTTTATACAAACACACACTAAAACACCAAACAGCCAAATTTCATTTTATTATTATTGACAAACTTATTGGTGATCGAATTCAGAAATCTGGTTGGCACAATAAACTTGATACAAAAGAAAAGAAATGGATAACCAAACTTGGTGCCCTGTTTAATCCAGGGCTTAATGAATATTTATGAATTATATTTTGTGATATCTCAATATTACCTATTGCATTATGAATATTCATGAGTTTAATGACTGTGATGTCTTCTGTCAGCCAATCAAATGTTTTGTTTTACCATATAAGACTTCTCTTATTTGGCATGTTTTTTTCTGTAATACACTGAAGAAGGCCAGGTTAAACCCAGGCCGAAACCGGTCTGTTTGAATTAAGCCTTTATGAAGTCTTAAGTAGTTTTTAGTAGTCTTAATAAACTACTTTTCTCCATGGCTCACCAGTTGCTGGCTTAATATTTTCTTTAGGTGTGCATTTATGCCCTGTTATTAAAAGTGCAATGCAGTATGTTTTCTTTGTGGTCTGCTCATCTCTCAAAAATAACAACTACACTGTATTTCACTAAATAATTAATTATTATCATTTTTGAAATGAACTGTATGCATGATGGAGTCTTACTAACTTTTTTTAAATAATATGTAAAAAAGAAATGTGTAAATGATGTATAAAATGCTTCATGCATGGCTATGTTTCACAGAGTATGTGGACAGCATGAAGTCACAGAGCAATACATAGTTGCATGGTCAGAGATACACAATGCATATGAGTCTGAGTACCCTAACTTGCAAATATGAAAAGAACTATCTTCTAAGTCTTTAGTCACGTGCAGTTTATGCTGTATCTTAGTCATACAATAAGTCTCAAAACATATGAACTGCACTGATTATACTTAAATAGTGGAAAAAAGACATTTGTGTTATGCAACTCTATGATGTTAAACAGGTACATAACAAGTTTTGTTTCACTTGTCTTTAAGACCGATTAAGCTTTAGTTTCATGGTGGAGCATACTCATTGGCCCCACAAAAATCATATAGAGAAGCTAAAACAAATATGTCTTATACATAACAAGTTGGTTGTAATCAAAAATCCAGTTGTAATACTATATATGAGCATTGACACAATAAGCAAGTCACTGAGAACCCATCAGTGTTTCATGTGAGCACTTTCTTATCATTCATTGAACTGTCAGCATCATTACCATTTATTTTTAGTTCCATTGGGATTATGGCTTCTTCTTAGAGTAGACCCGAGGTGGTATTTATATTGACTGGAAAAATATAGCAGGGCATTTTGTAACTTCCCCTACTCCTTTTGGTAAATGCTGTGGGTTCTTTTACATTCATCGGAGATGCCACCAACTCAGGCAGATGCATACTCAGGTTAAAATTTCATCTGAGGGATGGCACATTGATGAGTGCAGCAGTTTCTAAAGTGGGGCCCCTCTGCTAGAACTCAAACTATTAATGTAGGGGGAATACACTGATTAAAAAGGGTGTTACTAGTGGTACCCCACTGCGTAAAAGGCATGCACTCATTAAAAAGGTTGTTACTAGTGGGGTCCCTCTGCTAGAACTCAAACTATTAATGTAGGGGGCATACAGTGTTTCAAAGGGTTGTTACTAGTAGTGTCCTAAGAGTCCTTTGGACATGTCTCTTTGGAATTTACTTCTCTAATGTCAAGGTTGACATCAAGGGCCTCTGGTTGGGCAAGTTTACAGACGACTGAAAATTAGAGCTATCATAAACTCTCCAGGTGACATACAGATTCTTAAGGAGAGCATAAGAGGTGCAAACAAATGGTGCCAGGACCATGGTATTAAGCTAAACACCAAGACATATAGTATTATGTCCTTTGTCCCTGCACCTGCCACATAAGCAGCATCACTTTAAAAATGAATGTGGCTATTAGGGACCAGGGCACTCTTACCATCAGTGGACTATCCTTTCATCAACATGTACTCAATCATGCTATTAGGAAATATTTTTATGTTGCCAGAATGATTACTATGGTTATTTCTTCCAGATCAAGGAAGTTAACACCCATCTGTAGTCCTCCACTATGAGACCTATAATAGAATATAATAAGTCTTCCAGTATCCACTTGTCAAAACATATAACTCAGCTTGAAAGATCTCAGCACTTGCTTATGAACAGAATGAAAAACATCTCTTCCTTGTACTAGACAGGCTGTCTTAAAACATTTTCTTGCTCTGCTCTATTTCATATAGGCTATTAGTGGGGGCTTCTGTCTCACTGGCAAATACTAGACAGATCCAATACTGTATGACATTCTACACAGCTGCAAAACAAGCAACACTCTTAACACCTTCTCAACAGAAGAAAGCTTCCACTTCAGTTCAGAATAAACATGACCTGATGGTATGACAGATATCTTGCTCTCTTAAAGAATCCTTCTTTTATGGAATACTTTTCCCTTAGATATAAATTAGGGCGGGCTGCTCTACCTCTTACAAAACACCTGTCACTAGTGGTGTACCCTGGTGGTTCAGTCATTGGGCCACTCTTCTTTGGCATTTACTTCTTGGCGGTGAAAGCTACGATTAAGGGTTTGTGGCTGACCACATCTGCAGATAATGGTGCCAACATAAACTTCCCAGAGGATATCAAGATCCTGCAAGAGGGCCTTTCCCAAACAAATGTCTGGTGTCATAACATTGGACTAAACTGAATGGTATGAAAGGTAGAGTAGTATCCTTCAGCAAGCAAGGCACTCCTTGGAACTATCACATTGATAACACACCCCAAAAACTGATCCAGTCATTAGGAATCCGAGAACTTATGAAGACAATGAACTGTCCTTCAAGATATTCACTATTGTAAGACAGTGTTTTTATTCATGGCACAGCTTACTATTAAGAGTATGGTGTCCACTTCAAGGGCTGTGATCATTCCACTGTATTCCTTAATCATCTGTTAAATCTTTGAGTAATACATCCTTCGGTGTGCACCTGTCTAAACATTTTGCATAATGTCCACAATGCTTTCTTACTAATAAAACAAAGGGCCTAAGTCAGAGAAACTATGCAGACAATCTTATTGCCTTGTCCTTCTTCTTGGTGTCAAACAGGCTGCAGAGGGGCAGTATGTCTACCTTGCATACTGAGCCTCAACAGACCCTATCCTGTCAGACTTACTGCATACTTACAAGTCAGATAGGGACTTAAACACCTGTTCTAGAGATCTAAATATCTTTTGCAACATAAATCAATCATGTTGAAGGGATAGATATGTATCACAGAGAAAAGCACTATTTTAGAATTGTCTTCTTCTCCACATAAAGAAAAGTATTTCTCTTGCACTATTAAAATGCAGTCTACATGAATAGACTGGGAACCATAAATTCACTCCTGATTTAGCACCCTTGACTCTCATAGACAGGGGCAAAGTGTAAATGTTCCACTCATCTCTGGATTATTCATATTTAAAATACAAGAGCTAAAAAGTTCATGGAAAGTTATGACTAGGCTTCTAAAGATCCTTAGCGATCATTAACCTAACTAAGTACCTATTGACCTAAGGACAAAAATTCTGCCCTATTCTGATTCCTCAAGCCCTCACTGTAAGACATGAAAATAGGTAGCAGTCATTTATGTTATAGTGTTCTGATGAAATGGGATCTCAGGGCTAGGCTGCATGTGATCTATCCAATCAACAGCCTGGTATGACTCTCTGAAACTATGATACTATCGAAGGCATGTCATGCAACATCCTTTTTCTCATCTCTTTCTGCTACATGTGTAACGTTATGTAGTGGTGAGCAAATCATCAAAGATTTTTCAATGTTCTTTTCTCCAGGAGTTGTCGGGTGAATTTCTAATTTTGAATGCAATGCATTCACATTAGGTTTGCTTATTCAGAAGAAAATGCAAATGATTAAGATAAGGGCTGCATAAACAAAACACATTAAACATTTAGTAGACAGTGAACAGAAGGGGATGAGATTTGTTAATGCTATTAAGATAGCTTTGTATCAGCTGAAGCATAGCTAATGAAAAACTGACAGAGTCTGAAAACAACAAGAAAAGAGAGGGATGAAATACATTTAGTATATTATATTATGCAAAATTTAATGTCATCACACATTTGAAAAATTATTATTGTGTGTTTTAGTAAACAGCTCTCTGTTTTGAAACAAGTGCTAGTTTAAAATTCAGGAACCAGACATGCTAATAAAGATTTTTAAAGGTAGAAATGGTGCTATCATTTATAAAAAAAAAAAAAAAAAAAAAAAAGTTTAATGTGCTGTGACAGTATAGTTAAATGTGTTTAATTATTAAAATTCTACCCAAAATCATATAGGGCGTCAGAGAGAAATGTTGATACCCTCCCCTCCATCAAGCAAAAAAACTCTTAGCAGACTTTTTCAGCAGTGACTTTTATTTTGCTAACAACTGAATTTATTAGATTTATAGCATTTTCAGAAGTTGTTAGGAAACTAAAAGTAATTTGAGTTATAATTGTTAAACATAGCATTTCATTTAGGGTTGCAAGACTTAATTACTTGGATAAAATATAAAATGATTGGTATTTGGACATTTTTATCCTATTTTCTGCATTTTGTTTCAAAAAACAAACCTTAATAGCATGCAGTCCTATTATGTGAAGGCATAACAGTATCTAATTATTTAATAACCCTGGTCATGTTTTACGTACATCAAACTGTGAAATCATTCTCAGTTGAGTGCATTTTTTAATATTTTCTAGAAAATGAATACCATTGTAGTACAGTTGACACATATCATTCCTTGACTTGTTCATTCTTCCTATTGCCTTAGGGAGATACTTATTAAATTCAATGACTTTGGCAGGCTTGTCATTTAATGATGTTCATCTAAAGAAAACATTGCAACAGTTTCATTTTATTAAAAAAAAATAATAATGCAGGCCTGTTTATCTACAAAAGCAAAACCAGATGGAGCAGCAAAGGAAAGTAGCTTCTATTTCTCTATTACAACCAGTAGTAACTTTTAAAATTTACTTTTGTTTTAGAACTTTCACTATAGTTGAGCTATATAATTTGCTATGATGCATCTCAGAACGAGAATTTAAATGGTTAAATGCAAGGTACACACACAGAATCATATGTTAAAGTGGTTCAAAGGGGGATTTAGTTGAGAGTACTGTGCTCTTGTTTTCTTACAAAGTGATGAAAGTAAATGACATTAACTATATTTGCCATAGTTTTGTGTGTAATGAAATTGCAAATAGTAATTTAAAGAATTTCTTGGAAACATATAAAACAAATTGCAAATGTGCCATGATTTTATTCATCTTGTCAACATTTATCACGTTACACTTCAAGAAAACACATATCTTGCCAGCGACTCTTTGGATCTACCTACCCTTATGCATCTTCCATTTTTGGATCAATCCTATTAATATGATGGTCACTGGCATATTAATTAGGTATGCCATAAGCAAGCAGATGCCTCACCTTTTGAATCTTGTGGCAACCTACATTCCCAAAGGGTTCTTGTTCTTCCATTTAATGGATTTTACTCACCACCAATATAAGTTATAAACTGCAATCCTTAGGTTGTAATCTCTGTTATCATGCCTATGTTCTACTGACACAGGGTAGTAGTTGTCTAGGTTCATAGGTTCATAGATTCATAGGTAGGTACTAGGCTATTGGCCCTAGGGCCTATATAAGCCTAGCCAAAGGTACCCTGGCTTTCGCCACCCAAGAAAATTATTTTCCTGTGCCACTGTCGAGCAGAGCCACAGAAGTAATCCCCGGGGTGAATTTCCTATCTCCCATCCAATCATCAAGATTTTTCTTGAAGAGCGCTAATGAGGAGCTTTGTTTGATATAGATAGGTAGTTTGTTCCAGAGTATGGGAAGTCTCTGGGACAGGAATCTATCCCTCCAGCATGTTCTGTTTATTGTGGTGACAAGGTTTAGGTCCCTATACTGTGTAGCTCGTAGGGATTGGGATTTCTTTAAGTGGAGCATGTCTAAAAGCTCTGGGTTTGACATAGCTTTGTGTGTTAGGCAGAGATAGCCTCTGAGTAGGCGATATGCAACGGAGTAAAGTTGCAGTTTTTTTAGATGGTCTGCATAGGGCATCTGTTTGAGGCTGGTAATCCTCTTTGTGAGGTATTTCTGTGGCCTTTCCAGTTGTTGTAGATGTCTTGTGAGGTACATACCAAAAGGGGCATTGTACTCTGTAATGGGTCTAATGAGTGACGAGTAGAAGGGAACAATGACCTCTTTTTTCCTGGATGAGAAACCTTTTGTGATGAGGTGTGCCACTTAGAAGGATTTCCTGACTACTGAGGCAATGTGATTATCAAAGGAGAGACTACTGTCCACCTGTGTCCCAAGGTCTCTTATCACACTTTCAGTGTTAAGTAGACTACTGTCTATGTCTTAGTTCATGGGTACTGAGTTTTTACCAAAAGGGATGACGATGCACTTTTTGGCATTGAGCTTGAGGCCATGGCTTTGACACCAGGCATCTGTCTCAGCGAGGCCCTTTTGTAGGATGCCCACATCTTTTGGAGTTTTGATTATAGCTCCTAGTTTGCAGTCATCTGCGAACTTCGTTAGCCAAAGACCTTCTGTGTTGGCCTGTACTTCAGAGAAGTAGATACCAAACAGGAGAGGACCCAGGACTGAACCCTGTGGTACTCCACTTGTCACTGGTCGGAAGTTGGATTTAGAGTCTGCTACTTTCACAGTGTGGGTTCTGTCAGTGAGCCAGATGGCAACCCATCTTGTGACATAGGGATTTATACCTACTTTAGTGAGTTTATCTATAATTCCAGAGTGGAGGATGGTGTTGAAAGCTTTGGCGAGATCTAGATAGGCTGTGTGAACTACCTTACCCTCATCTACCCTCATATACGGCTCTTTCAGTAGTTGTTTGCCCAAGTGTCTGTTTACTGTATAGTTTTAAGAAATTGATGCTATAGACATAGTCAGTGAGAGCTGGAGTAGCAATGCAGAACATGAAAATAATGCATGTGTATTACCCCTATTTCTTGACCATTCTGATCTATTTTAATAGCAGTATTTTAGATATTTGCAGAAGTGAATTCATTTTTTGAGTGATGGTCTGACTATTTCAAGACATGTATTGGTCACAATGCCCAAAAGTCACTTTTTCGGCCCTGAATTGGTATGCAGAATCACAAACATGCAAATGAAAAGCAACACTTCGCAACAAACTAGAAACTGTTTAATCACAAACAGAGTAGCAAATTGACAAACAACTAAGAGCTTTCACCTTGGATTCCACTGGCATCATCAGAGTTGTAAAAAAAGCCCAGCATACAAGCTTAAATACCCTCATAGTGAAATTAGACAACCAGTCACATTCATATTTACAATTAGTACAATAAGAACACAGAGTAATTTACATAGATAAAGACATATCACTGAAAATAAGAAGTCACAAATCTAAAATAACAGCTAGTAAAAACAATACCTATCATTTAAATTATAAAATAACGGGTCTATATTAAAAGACTGAAAAATTAAAACCACGAACGCCTAAAGAGCGAAAGAAACAGAACATCGACCTTGCTATTGTGGGGGGCTGTGCCCCCCACACCACCCGCTAAATATATATTCCAACTCCGAGATCACACTACAGTGAGGAAAGGGCAAATATTCCAATCTTCACTGTACCTCGATCTGACAAACAGCACTTCGAGGTACCGTTTTTTTCGCTCTTTAGGTGTTCTCGGTTCTGCTCTTTCGGTCTTGAAATATAGACCCTAAAATAACTATGCTGAGTACAACTTTAAATACATTTTTAACTAAGCAAAAACCTAGGTCGGGTATAAGTGTAATTACCTACCAAAGTTTATAGTTCATGAAAATAAAACATAAAAAAACACACTGAAAGAAAACTAATTCAGATTAAACAAGCCCTTTGTTTCAATATAAAGGCCAGCGATATATTGTCATTAAGCCCTGGTGAAACACTGGCATTTAACCTCATTTGTCATTTAATTTCCCTTGCTGCTACTTCTAATTTAGTGTCACCACCTCTCTCCTTGTGTTGAACCTTGTCAATCACAAAAAAGATAAACTTTTTAAAGTTCACACACTTGTTACTGTGAACAAAAAGAGCATTATGTGGATCCTTATTCTTTATTGCCCTTAAATGTCCACTAATTCTGTCCCTTAACCTGCACACAGTTTTCTGACATAAAAAGATGTACAGGAAACACAGGTAGCCAGATAGACTAACATGGTCATGTTGCAATTACATTTCCCTGGGCATCTAATGGAATAATCATAATTCCCTACTGTAACATATGGTCCATCATTAATAAACTTACAAAATTTTCAGTCACCGCATTTCGTCATAAGGGAATGGTACCCAGGTTTTAAGTTGGTCTTTAAATTCGCCTCTAAAATGTTCTTAATATTCTTGCCCCTACTGTAAACTATTCGGGGTTTGTTGCCAAGAAGTTGCTTCGTCACTTCTCCAAAACAAGTGTCCCAACATCTAGTGACAATAGAACATATATTGTGGGAATGTGTATTGTAACGCAAAACCATCACATCTGTAGTAACATCTTTTGATCGAGTTTGTGTCTGGGCAATGATGGTGCTCAATATGGGGGTGAAAGATGTGTTTCTTTTAACCAAAAATTCTTCTTGGTTTTAATCAGCATTTTCAATGGATACCCCCTCTCAATGAACATCCCTATTAAAACATAAAATTCATTGGTAAAATTAATTTCATCACCTCTTAAGTGAGATAATCTCACCATTTGGTCCTTTATAATATTTTTCAATTGATGTGGTGGGTGGCAACTTTTAAAGTGCAACAAACTATTAGAATAGGTCTTATTTCTATAAATAGTGCTGCATAGTTCTTGAATTATTTCATTCTTGAACAATTTGATGTCCAAGTATTCAATCTCATCAGGTTTACATGTGCTAGTAAACCTAAAAAATCAGTTGTAGAGTTTAAATATTCTACAAATTCATCAGCTTCATTTTCAGTCCCTTGCCAAAGGATGAATAAATTATCCAGGAAATGATTGTACAACAAAGTTTTGTCATAAAAATGTGAACTGAACACAAATTTCATCTCCCATTCTATGAGTACAAGGTTGGAAAATATGGGGGCACACTTGGCCCCCATAGCTACATCTGATATCTAGTGATAAATCTCACCCTCAAACATCAAAAAGTTGTTCTTCAGAACAAGTTCCATGACATCAGTGAGAAAAACTGTTTTGTCGCTTTTATCTGTGAACTCTTATGCAAACTCTCCCGAAAAATCTCCAAACCATCAATGTGTGGAATTACAGAGAATACATTAATGACGTCAATAGTCAAAAATGAATAGCTGCCTACATTTTTTACTGTTTTAAGCCTTTCTAAACAGTGCCAGGAATCCTTCAGGATGTGGTCAGTTTCCCTGACCACAAAACTGGCCCATTTGTCAACTAATGCTGCTAGACATTCTGTCTTGGATCCTTGAGCTGACACAATCGGCCTGAATAGGGGATTGTACAAATTTCTGTGAATCTTGGGAATTCCGAACACTGTATGTAGCAGTGGGTTAACCACAGCTAAATAATTCAATTCAGTTTGATCAATAGTGCCTTGAAATAGGGCATCAGAAAGAAAGTAATCAATTCTCATGTATGTCTAATTAACTCATTTCTAGACACCCTTAAATATGTGCAGGTATCATTCATTATATTAAACATTTTAGAGACATAATCAGTCTGACTCATTACAACCAGCCCACCGCCCTTATCGGGCTTCATAAATCTCAAATTTTTATCACCAGCTAAATTGGAAATAATGTTTCTTTCCTCATAAGTCTCTTATGCAGTACAGACCTACTCCCACATCATGTTAGAAAATCTTGCAGCAAGATTAAATTTAGATCAGCTCAGGTAAAACCTGAACATGCATCATTACCTATGGTTGTAGCAAGTCTTCATGCACAGACGGGCAAACTATGATGCAAATGTACTGAAGTAATTTACAAAAATATTTATGCAGAGAAATGTTCTTTGAAATGGAAAATGTTGGGGTGGCTAAGAGTAAAATGTAGAGGTTTTACAAAAAACACAGAGGTAGAAGCAAGACTGCGAAGATAGCTGCTCACGAAAACAAGGCTACAGAATGAAATGTAGAAGGGAATATGGCAATAGTTGAATGCAGAATTATGTGACATATAGGCATGAGAGGTTAGATACAGTAAAATAATATGATGTACTGAACTACACCAGTGCTGACAAAATAAGAGTTGACTCAGTGTATCAGTACTATAATGTAAATATCATTAAAAAAGAAAAATGTCAAATCCTGAGTGGAGTTGACCCATCACCTCAGTCAACTTGTATTTTGCCCTCTATCCCTTAAAAAGATGAGACACAGAAGCATTCATCTGGAGTATGTCTAATTACAGACACTAAAGGAGAACATAACACATGTGCAGACTGATTGTAAGAAAAAAAATATAAGCCTCAAGGGATCACAACCTTTTCCTTTCTTAGTGATGGTGGCTACATCACTTCATTAATAAGGGGAACCACAGAAACACTCATACTAAATGTGTCGGAAAGCATACATTTTGATGGAATGTAACACATATACACATTGAAAAGTAAATATTGTAAAACAACATATAACACTCGGAGGATTAGAACCCTCCTTCCAGAGCATTAGCAATGTAGATTGACGTTATGACTAAACTGGAGTATTGAAGCAGTTAGGCTAAAAGCCTCAGTTTTATGTTATTTCATATTTGCATGGCGATACACATCAGTGCTCAACTCATTTGCCCAACCAATAGCAATATCTATAACGCATGACATGGGCTGGACTTTCTTTTTTTCCATAAAATAATAAGCGGCATTTCTCATTGGTTATATATACACATTGGTATTGGTCTCTGTGATCCACCAAGCAATGTACAAACACACAGAGATGGTAATGTTTTATAATGCCTTTTTGGGCATGTGTGTATTGTGCTTATCCATTCTCTGAACAGAGCAATGGTTGAAGTGGGAGTATAGAATAGAGATGAGAAGAGAAGACAAGCAGAGGGTAGAATACAACGTGAGCCAATAAGGAATGATCAGGATAGTGGTGGGGTAAGTGAATATCTCTCAGCTTCATAGCTCAATTATCCTGGACAAATCCAAACATAAAATTGTGCAAGAAAGGGCGAAAATCAGTGACAGATTTTATGTATTGCTAATGCTAATTTTATACTGATTTTATGTTAGTTTTATTTTATTATGATATTTCATTTTATTTTTATTTGCTAGTAATATTATTTAAATATCTGGAAAATTCAGAGGTACGAATGGAGTGTTTTTTGTTTGACAGGTGCCCATTTTATTTTTAAAGAAGATAAACGGTAAGGTTAGGTAGCAAGGAAAGACAGGCATGACAGACAGGGTGTGGGTAATGAGAGAGACAACACAATAGTGAGGAAGACATCAGACAGACAGACAGAGATAAAACAATGCTGAGGGGAGGATTGTATGATACACAGGAGTGGACATGTTCACAAAAGGCAGGGAAACACCAGGTAGTAGTATAGGACTGGTAGTCTGCAGATGCAGTCTATGCCAGTTAAAGCATGTGAAAGATCACCCACCACTCTGGTCACTGTGGGCACGGGGTCCTGGCTGAGAAGGTAGAGCCAGTACTTGGTAGGGTATGTGAATACATGAGTTACAGAATTGTGGTTTGTGGGCATGCAACCTCCTGTCTATTACTTCCACACAAGTTCTACTAGCATTTGACTGGTGACAAAGGTGTCACCTCCACTAGCACTGCTGCTGGAGGATAACTCTGCAGCAGCCTGTGGGGCAGGACTACCTGTTGTAGATTATGCAGGTAGGGCAGGAAGTATGGAAACACCTGTGGCAGGCCAGGTGCTTCTGCTCGTAGTGGTGGTAGTGCGACTGCTCCCATCTGTAGGGGAACAACATACCTTGCTGATGTGATAGGCATGGGCTACTGTACTGCTGCATACAATAGTAAAATAAATGGAGAGAGACAAACAAATAATAAAGAGAAAGGATAGTGTCAATGAAGGTGGTGGTGGAGAAATACAAGCACAATCAAAATTGCATTCTGAAATATCTGGATAATGATTCACTTAAGCACAATACACTTTTAATACTATCACAGGAATTTCATCAACATGTTTCTTTGAAAATATAATATGCATGAAGTGGGGCTAAACCAAAAGCCATCCGCAAAAAGAAACTGACAGAGTATTAAGGTCAGGAGCCATTTAGCACAGTACCAAAGATATGCTTGTTATCAGCAATGCAATTTGAGTTTTGACAATTACAAAAATGTACATAGACAAAACAAATATGCTGATCAAACAATAATATGTGAACCATAGATTACAGACTAGGAATAGGTACTTCTGTGTATAGCATGAAATGCCCAGCAAACTACTACTGGATTTTCAATATAGAGACCATGCAGTCGTGCAATGATAGTATTAGGATGTCAATATAGTTTTTCTATGATAACAGCATTGGGGTGCTGGGGGAATTGAACCAACAACTATCGTAACAATGACAAAGCATGTAGACTTTACATGAGGATCAAATTGTCCACCTTCAGAAGGGGAGACATGCAGAAGAGCACTAACATAGAGCAGTCATATTAATGTCCTTGAATTATTCCATTATTGACAGATGTGGCACTGGTGTATAAAAGTTAGACCTATGCATCATGCCTACAACTGTTACTATGAATTCACAGACATTTTTATGACAGCATGTATTCTCATCCCAGCACTCTCTTAGGTGCTATAGTCTGCTGCTATGTATCTGCCTATTCCTTTTGGGCCCCAAAGGGTTTAGAGATATCAAAAGGCCATGATGAAAAGTTGTATGGTGGAAGAGAGTTACTGATTATTTGATTAGCTTAAAGATGACATACTTACATTACTGAGGTGGCGTCTGTGCATTAATGTCATCCTCCCATCAGAGAAGGAGATCAGGCTTGCAATGTAATTGTAGTGGTGATGTCCCTATGCCCCACATGCTTAGGATGCCAGTAGCCTGGGTGAGAGTATTGGCTAAACTATTCCAGTCATCAGCATTATACTGTGAACCAGCAGGACCCTCTGACTGTAATGATTATAGAGGATGTCCAGAAAAATATTGGACTCCTCCTCAAAACACTTCTGTATTCTAAAATGAGCTCTGTCCTCCCTTTCCACAGCCATAATCTCTCACCTTAAAAGATCTTTCAAAAAATGGCAGAGATGTGGCACACCAAAATAGGTCTCGTGTGTCCCTTCCTGTGTGCAATGAAGGGCATAGATGGACATCTTACTGATGCGACATATGGCTAACTAGTAAAATATAAGGACTGTATTGTTAAGGTTCCAATGACACTTTATGGTGTGAAACATGGCTGGACTCCATCCTCTGATGGTTAAATATGGCATGACAATTCAGTCTACCCAATCATAAATAGTTTGATGCATAGATGTAGAGATGTCAAAGTTGTTCTGATGTGTGTATGGCACTATATATAAATCTACACTTTCCCCCGGATTTACTATTCCTCCATGCAGGACTAGCTTAGTCCTACATGGAGGCGGCTGTTTAGGAGCAGGATGGCAGCATACCATGCATAGCAATGAGGCACTCTGCCTGAGCTCCTAGTCTTACACTGAGTGTGTAAGCGTGCAGGGGGCGTGTCTGAGAGCAGAGCTCTCAGACTATACATGCCCACGCAATGAAGAACAACAGAAAGGGGTATGAAATGAGCGAGACCACTCATAGATGTCCGCATATCCACACCAACAGTCCCCTTGTGTACAACAGCAAAAGTATACATAAATGAAATGAAGAAACCCTTTTTTTTTTATTAAATATCTGAGTAAAGCTAACTGTAGGTGCACGGGTGTGCCCATCACTTAGCTACAGTTAATGCAGCTTAAATGGCTGAAGAGGTTAACAAGGAATATATATGCAAATGAAGTAGCATAGCAACAGTGTAGTGGGCAGATCTTTTGCCTTAGGAGCAGCCATTCCTAGTTCGGGTCCCACTGCAGCACATTCCATTTTCCATGGCAAAGCACATTATGAGTAATATTTATGTTGCACAACCCACTAAATAACATATTTTTATGAACTGGTGTGCTGCAGTAAATGCACATGTGAAGTGTCAGTGTCATAATGAATAAAGCACTAGTAAGCAGATTTAAGCACCAATAAGCAGTAGAAAGCATATTTAAGCACTAGTAAGCGAGTTTAAGTCCGTTTGGCCAGTGGTAAGCAATGCCTACACTAATTAAGCAATTCTGAAGCTAGCTCTCTGTTAGCAGATGTAATGGCAGGTTAGCAGTGCTTACCATTGTGCAAACCAATGCAAATCCGCTTGCAAATGCTCCAACGTGCCTTAATCACTCTGTATCCAACGGCCCTTTTTCTGCTCATCAACAAAATAAACAGCCATGCAGGTCTTGAACCCAGGACCCTCTACACCATAGTCACAGTGGTTAACCACCAGAAGTTCAGATGAATGGGTTATCAACAAACAAGTCTTCAACATAGTAAAACTAAACTAAACCTGTGAAAGGAAACAGTATGCAGACATATGTGCCTTAACCCACTACATATCATAAATATGTGAACAGCAGTAAAGCCAGAAGTCAGGTGTAATTGTAATAGAGTGTTGAAGTCCCCAGTAAAACACAAGGACTCCATACAGTGTATGTACACATGAATTATGGATACCAGGCATACATATAAGGTGTAATGAATAATAACTCGATGACAAAAAGGAATTATAATGCAAAGTCTAATGTAAGAAACGTTAAGTACTGCACAGCCCAGCTTTGGAGGTGTAAGCAATGTGTAGGCCAGCTAACTCAATGTGCCCAGTGCTATATACCTTTAAATAATGCCAACCCTAGGTAAGCAGGTTTGCCCATAGATTAGCCTTTTCAAAACAGGCCAATCACGGAAAAGTGCAGGAAATCAGCCCTACTTAAACCCAAGAGGTGGGAATACATCTCATAACTGGTTGTAGCCTCCCCTTGCAGGCACAATGGCAGTAAGGGGAGAAGGTGTGCACTTTTGGACACAGCGCTGGTGCATCCAGGAGTCCATGGTCATGGCACAACTCCTTGTCAAAGACCATGATTAGAGACTGCTGCAGGGCCAGTACCAGGGCTCCCAATATAAGGTGGAGACCTGGGACCGTCTCGCCCACAACCTCACCAGTGCCACTGGCATTTCCCAAACTGGTGAGCAGGTCAGGCATCACTATGCCGACCTGAAGCCACGTAAGGGGACCTCTTGGAGGAGTGGATCCAAGAGGCTAGAGCAGCAGGGGATGTTCCAGTCATGTGTATCACCACACTATGTTTGTAATAATTGCCATCTCAGATATATCATGGATAGGTATGGCTAAATATCCCACTTATGTCCCCCACAGCTGCAATGGAGTGGGCCGTGAACCAGGAGGCCCACATTAGTTGCCTGGCGAGGTTGCGATGCGAGGCAGGTCAGTAATGCTCATGCAATTACTTTCATAGGAAATAAAACTAAAAGTAGTAGTAAATTAATTGCCTGTATAAAACCTGTACAGTTCAAGGCAAGTACTACATACACTAGAGATTATGGCAGGAAGAGTCTCATATCATTTGTATGTCAATAAAAGTATAATAGCCTGACAATAAAGATCTAACTGCTGGACTGCATGTGTATACTCTGGTATCGTATGGTAATGTAGATTAGCAATCATGTAATAGTACTGTAGTATTCAGGACAGTTACCCACACTGTACACCATAAACTGAATGTGTAGGAATGCCTGTATATGACAGGTGTAATCCCCAGAGGCCATTTAGTACAACTGAGAGACACACAGAAAGAAAACAGAGTAAATGCAGTCAATAAATCCTGAATAGCACATGCAACTGAGATTTGAACTGTTGTTTTTTTAGCATACAGAGCAATGGTTCGAATCCTGACAGTAGTAGTACTCTGCATACACAATCATACCCCACAACTGTACAGAAATGTCCATAATGTCCAGTAAAGTGGCCCATATCTGTTGCCTATCAGCCTGTCCCCCTGAGAAATCAGTGGGATGATCCCAAACGTATAGGCAGCAAACAGGAAATACAACTGATTGACACACATCTATGAGAACAAAGCTGGCACACTAGCAATTCCCCAATACCTTATGAGACTAAGAAGCCATATATGCCCCATTTACACCCCAACTTGTCAAGCTTTGGTCAGAGTGTGTACAGTAACAGAGTGAGATGTATGTGCATAATAGTAATGTGGAATCTGGTACTGTGTGTGTGAACATTCAGGTAGTGCTAATAAACATTTCTCCCACAGGTCTGCCAGATACCAACACTGTGCCCAGAAATACAAGAATGATACCCAGTACTGGTATACATTGGTATTGTATGGCAGTTCAACTGATGCCGTTGCTCTGAATAATGAGGTATTACAAATCACAGTCACCCACACTGTCCTACAACATATAAAAGTCTAGGAGATCTGTACGAGTGTTGTACTACAAGGTCAGAATGCAAAAGCACAGGAGATTAATAAGACAGAAAGCAGGAGATATACAGCAATATCTATATAGCAGACACAAATGTGATGGACAGTGTTTAAGTTGTAGCAGACACAACCATGGTCTGAATCCTGGGAGTGAATGTAGGCTGCATACAGAATCATACCCCACAGCTGTACAGATGAGGCCAGAATGTCCAGTATATGGGCCCATATCTGCTGCCTGTCCTCCTGGTAAGTCTGTGGGATGATCCCAGATGTTTTGCCAGCAAACAGGGAATACAAATGATTGTCAAAAACCTATGATAATAAACCTGTCACTGTAGCAACCCCCAAAACTGTTAGGAGAGTAATATTTCAAGTATGTCCTATTTACACTTCCATGCTGTCAAGCTGTGACCAGAGTGTGTACAGTAACAAATTGAGATGTATTTGCATAATACTAATGTGTAATCTGGAAGTTTGTGTGGCAACAGTCAGGTAGTGCTAACAAACATTGCTCCCACAGGTACATTGGATACGAACACTGTGCTGAGAAATACAGACCATTATAACCTGTACTGGTACTGTTCACTCTGGTATTGTAGGGAATTGTGAGTGTTGCAGTTTCTCTGAGTAATAAAATATCACTGATCACTGTCACCCACACTGTGCTACAGAATATAACTGTGTAGTAAGGCATGTACATGTGTGTGTCAGGTCACTAAAGGTGGAAGAGAGTAATATTCTAGATATGTCCCAGTACACCAGCATGTGGTCAACACAAGGCCAGAGTCTGTGCAGAAAGGGTTGGATAGCTATGTGCACAACATCAACCCAGAATCTGGTAGTATGTGTAGAAACACTCAGTTAGTATTAACAAACATTCCCTCCACAGGTATACCAGGTAAGAGGTGTATACTGCAGGTAAAACCTGATCATGTGTAACGATGATGACAGCCATATTACTGTCCAAACTTAGGATATAGTGTAGTGCAGTAAGACTTGTAAGGTACAGATAACAGCACTGACTAGGAAAGTAATGTGGACTACAGGAGTATACTAGCTGTTAATTGACATCTCCCGCTTCCACCATATCTCCAACAATAATCAACATACCCACCCCAACTGGTATGTAATGCACCTATGTTCTGATACTGTCCAATTGTTTGATAAATGTACTAATTGTTACCATGCATGTGATATATTGAATTATTCCAACATTGGTGGCATGGTGCCATCAATGTACCTGCATGCTGTTCTTATTACCACTGTGGTTCCATATATGCATGTGTTCTGTTTGCTATGCAACTGTTCCGTATCTGGTGTCTGGGTTAATGGGAATATCTATGCATGCTGTCATACCTAACCCTGTAATGTGTTGACTATTATTAACCCACATATGATGATGAAATCTAAACACTATAGCATGCTTGGGAGGGCCGGTCCCAGCGGACCCACCTGTCCCACCTTAGCTGGCCATGGCACCGGGCACCAGCATGTCTGGGACCCAACCTGGGACCTCCCTGTCCATTAGTCCTGCACCACCTTCGGGGGGAACCGCCTCAGTGGATGGGGCTCGCCCCCCTCTGGGATTGGGCACGGACAGGCACCTGTCCCCTGTCACCAGGTTGGGGTTGTGATGAGTAGAGAGATCAACCAGCAGTTTGGTGATCTTCTACGCCAGCTTGAGGGCCGCGTGTCATGATTAGAGATTCAGCCTGGCTCTGCGACTCAGCCCCCAGCACAGCCAACTTTGGGGCTGTGAAGGTGCAGTGGTGACTGCCCATGGGTGGGGACATCAGTCCCACTATTTCCACTAGTGGGCTCATGGGCTTCCGATTTCCCAGCACCCCTACCCATCAAGGTGTTTACCCCCCACATGTGTCATATACCACCCCTGTATGCATCTTGTTTGCCTTGTCTGTTAACCTACCCAACCTACCTCCCCATATATACCTACTACTCCTCCACAACATCCCACTCTCACCTGAATAAAAAAAAGAGCAATCTGTTCCCACAAAAAAATATTGCCCCATACATAGCTGTCCATTTCATGCAAGTGTCCGCTGGACACATGTAATCCAGTCAAATTGGCATCACAACTTATTTTTGTTGTCCTCACCCCCTCCCAGGGGTTTGAGTGCCCAAATCTACCTCTAAATTCAGTGTATATGCACAGCAGTTGCTATAGAAGAAATGGGCAGCTATGGACCTTCCATACACCCTTCCTGCACATCCCTGACTATTTTCCCTACTGTCTTTCCCTCTTTGTGCCCCCTTCTTCACTACTTTCCTATCATCCCCTTTTTCTTTTCTTTTAAAGAAATTAGCATGGGGGTAAGTGGGATTAAGCACTTTTAAGCAGCAGTAACCGGGTTTAAAACTCTTTGTGCTGGGGTAAGCAATGCCTACACAGGTTAAGCAGTTTAGAAGCTAACTGAGTATAAAAAACTGGAACCAGAAGTTAGCAGTGCTTACCTATGCGCAACTCCATGCAAACCCACTTATAACTGCTTTAAAGTGCACTAATCAGTCTGTTTTCAATGGTCCGTGTTCTGCCCAGCAACAAAATAAACAGCCTCTGCAAGGCTCAAACCCAGGACCTTAAACACCATAGCCAAACTGATTTGCCACTAAGCCATGTCAGATATACACAACCTGGCTGTTTTCAAAAACATATCATCCGGCCCAGTCATTCAACAGTACAGAGAATGTATTCCAACATTTAGATTTGTGTGTGAGTGTGTGTGTAAATATATTAATATCTAAACAGACACAACATATCTATCTATGTATATATATATATATATATATATATATATATATATATATATATATATATATATATATAATAAAACTTCAAAACAACAACGTCCGAGAGCCAATAATTAGCACTTTCATCCAATTTTAATGTGCTGGACTTCTTCATTTTCTGAAGAAGTCCAGCACATTAAAACTGGATGAAAGTGCTAATTATTGGCTCTTGGACTTTTAATTTATTTTATTTTATTTTATTCTAGTTGTTGTTTTGAAGTTTTGTTACATATAATTCAATTCTTCAATATTCAGCTGAGTTTTATTGCAAATATATATATATATATATATATATATATATATATATATATACACAATAATAATCTACAATATCAATATTCTGTCCACACACCTCCCAGTGAGCACTGGAGTTCCTCAAGGTTCTATCCTAGGCCCTCTTCTTTTCTCCATCTTTATTAATGATCTCCATACTGTTTTTCCACAATCCACCTGTATACAATACGCTGATGACTCTTCTCTTATCTGTACTGCCAAATCTTCTTCCTCTCTCCACACCCTTACACAAAATGTATTTAACACAGTTGAAAAATGGTTCACCCAATGCTGCCTTCTTCTTAACCCCAAGAAAACTAAGCTACTACTCTTTACTCCCACCATAAAATCTCCTCAGTTCCACTTCACTATTACCTCTGACAATGGAACCTGCATTTCCCCTGATTCTACTGCTCAACTACATTATAACTTCATTATACAAGAGATATAAAACATATAAGGGAATCTATTTTTAAATACTGGGATATACTTAAAATAGACCCTGAAGTATCTAAACATGTTGATGTAGAACCTAGATTTGCTTATAAGAACAAGAATAACTTGTATAAATTATTATGTTGTTCTGATCTTGGATCAAATAGTGTTCCTAAGATCTTTGAAGGCTCGAAACCATGCAATAAATGTAATTATTGCTGTAATATTTCTGATATTAATATTTTTATACATCCGACTACAGGTGAACTATTTAATATAAAGGTGAATGCACGTTGTGATACTAAACATGTGATATATCTAGCTAGATGTTTGGCATGTCCAAGTTTTTATATAAGTAAGACGAACAGAATGTTCAAAGAGAGGATTAGGGAACACCTATATCAAATCCGTATAAAATCTGAGACAAATGCCTTGTCTAAACATATTATGAGCACAGGTACTGGTCATCAATTTGTCTTTTCAGCTTTACAGGTTATTGATGTTAGTAGTAGAGGGGGTGATATCAAGAATCTAACAGAATCCATAGAAGCTGAATGGATTATTAAGACTAGAGCACATATCCCCCTGGTATTAATGATAGGGTACCCCTAAAGCCTGCTTTGAAAAAAAGAAGACATAGGATATAAATCCCATCCATCTTATTTATTTAAAATGCTAGATTTTCATATGTTTATTTAGTATTACTACAATTTTTTACATCTCAAATGTATTGTTACACTACATTTTTTCATATCCACACATATTTATAGGATATAGGTTAGATAAAATGTGTTTAAATAACATGAATGAGTAGTTAGTTAATTAATATAATTTTATTGTTTTTGTTTTTATAATTCTGGTTTTAAAGTCAGAAGCACTGTGTTTTAAGTATGGTAATAGGACGTTTAAGAATTAAGTAAATGTGCCTATACCTTTTAGAATTAATTGTTTAATTGGTTTAATCATTTTATGAATGTGTGTATATATACTAGTCTGTTTGATTTACTGTCTAGAGGTTTGACAAAGCTGTAAGCGAAAGCGCTCACCGTATTAAATTATTTTTCTCACTACTGCTTCGTTTGTTTCCTGGGACTGAATAGTCTGACTGTGTGTTAAACACACTGGATTATATGGAGCTGTGTTCCTGAGACTGAATAGTCGTCACTCATATCTTTGAATTTCATTGAATTGTATTGCTTATTTCATTGGATGGTGGTCAGCTTTTTGGAGCGATAACCAGCAGATATCTTATATTTTTATAACTATTAACCATAACCTCAGCTTCGATGCCCATGTTAATAATATTATAAAAACTGTTAATAAAAAATTAGGCTCCCTGTATAGAATAAAACCCTTCCTTACACCACTAGCTAAGAAATCCATTGCCCAGACGCATCTTACTTCCACCCTATTCTATGCATCTGTCATTTACACCAATCTATCAAAGCATAATCTCACCAAACTTGAAACTAGCTACAATAACATAACCAGATTTGCCACTGGCTCTCCGTACAGAACCCATCACTGCCTCAACCTTAAACAACTCAAATGGTTAGAACTACAAAATCAACTACAATACAATCAACTTGTGATTGCACAAAAAATCCTGCACCATCCTACTAATACTCCCATCCTCAATAATCTGATCTCCCCTTACAAAAATCTTTCAACACTACGCTCAGCTACTAAGCTACTTATTGCCAGCAACCCTTCTAATAACAAAGCAGGCGATTCCCTCTTCTCCAGTGTTGTGGGTAGAATCTGGAACAAACTTCCTAATACACTCACCTCAATCTCAGCCTCTCTAATCTTTAAAAAACACCTTAGAGACCACCTTAAAATACATTGGCTTTGCCCCTGCTCAAAGCCTGATTGAATCTACTTTTCTTCTCTCCCCTCCCCTGTTTCTTTTTCTCCTGCTTCCTTAACAATTACCCCCCATATCTTATGAACAACACTACTAAATAGTTTTGCTAATGTTCTAATGCTTTAGATTTTGATTGACTTCACATGAACCCTACTAAAGCATTAAGACTTGTTTATTTCTTACTTCTACTCTAATGAAACCTTACATTGTTCACAATTTATTAATTTTTTCTTATCATGTCTTATTATGTAATGTGAAACTAGTCATTTTTAGAATACTTTGAATGTATTAATTCACTCATGTTGGAGCTTTTCTCCTCGGGCCTCTACTGAAAAGGGATATGTATCCAGCTAGACTAGCCCGGTCAACAAATGTAAATAAATAAATAATAATAAATATATATATATATATATATATATATATATATATATATATATATATATATATATATAAATATCTACATATATAGAAATATATATGAACATATATACATGCAAATGCCTACATCTATAGATATATATGTCTACATCTATATGTCTAAATATACACAGCAAGTTACATATATGTAAGTAGATATATATCTATGTAGGTATATATGGATATAGTTATATATCTGTAAGCAGATATATATATATATATATATATATATATATATATATATATAGTTATATATAGACATACATCTGAAGATAACAATGGGAAAATAACTAAAACATATATGTCCAGGTGCACTGTTAATGGGGTTGAGAGGCCCCAAACAATATACGTCTTGTAGGAATAGGTATACCCCCCCCCACACACAGCCAAACATGTCTCCCTGCAATACACTTCCAAGTGTTGCAGATCCCATAACCAGGACCTGACATGACATGAGCACAAGATGTCAACAGTACTACATCTCACTTGTATGATGTCAGGCTGGTATTGGTAACATATCATGCAGTACAGTCTGGCTCTCATAGGAAATGTACAATGTGGAAGCTATCAACATCCACAGGATACATATACACAGACACATACATGCAGATACAGATATACATATATCTATATATATATATATATATATATATATATATATATATATATATATATATGGGTCTACTACTGTAGATCAAAATTATACTATTTCAAATTATGATAGTGGCGTCTCACTAATGCGAAAGTGCACTTCAACGAAAGTGCACTTTCGCGAAAGTCACTAAGTCGAATGGGACATTTCCTGCACTGTGGTGCGGTAGTGATGGACCTTAGGGTTAGGGCTTCGGTTAAGGATAGTGGATAGCTAGTAGGGCTATCCACTATCCTTAACCAAAGCCCTAACACTATGGTCCATGACTATCGCACCACAGTACAGGAAATAGGTCCATAACTACTGCTCAGTGGAGGAAATACAGTTTCCTGCACTGTGGTGCGGTAGTCACAGACCTTAGGGTTAGTGCTTGGGTTAAGGATAGTGGATAGCCCTACTAGCTATCTACTATCCATAACCCAAGCCCTAACCCTTCGTTCTAGTGACTTTCATGAAAGTGCACTTTCGTTGCAGTGCACTTTTGCGTCAGTGGGATACTATTATCGTATTTCACAATAGTGTAATTTCGATCTACGGTAGTAGACCCATATTTATATATATATATATATATATATATATATATATATATATATATATATATATATATATATATATATATATATATATATATATATATATATATATATATATATATATATATATATATATATATATATATATATATATATATATATATACATTCATAGATATGTATATATGTGACTACACATACACACGCAGAGATATGTACAGTAAGATACATATGTAGAAGGTGCACACAATATGGAACAGCCACTATGCCTTAAAAACTGGGCACTGTATGAGCCACCCATACAAATTACAATCATTGCCTGCAACATATACCCACAGAGAGGTCATAGGATATAACACCACACACAGGTTTGCATAAATGGAAAACCTTTATTTGTGCACTATTACAGTTTTATATGCCATGTCATATAGTTGTTCAGACACTGACATCCATATAAACAGAATAATGCAACTGTGAAACAGTTATACTAATACAGTAGTCGGAAAGGTTCACAAATGTTGCTGTCCAGGCCAAGCCCTTCAAATAGTAGAATAGTAAAGACAGACCGGGCCACAGGATACCAAAAAATCAACAGTAAGTAATGCAGGTGTATAGTTCAGCAGCCTCTATCTACACTGTGTACAGAATCACTAGGTAGTAAAGACTTCAGTTGACCAACTAGGATGCAACTGTTACATAACAAGGCATAAATGACACCATCACAAGCACACTGACAAACAGGGCAATCTGTATTGCCAGAGGCAGTAGGCCTGCATTAACCCAATTTATGTAACTAATGTAAATATAGGTCAATTGTATGGTACTGTACATCCAGATACCTTAAGGCAGCTCACCCCTAATACCCCTACATTTTGTAAAAGCATTGGTTATTTATGGTGCACCCCCTCCCAGACTCAGTAATACAGGGTCATATACCACTGTTACATACATTGGCCTCTGGAGTGCATAAGGGCACACATGTATTGTGTAGGTGAAGCCCACACATATATGGCCCCAGCACCAACGTATGTGTGGGGATACAACAGCAGTAGACTGATGGCAGGAATGGCAGCGTGACATACTCACAGCTCATGAGAGAACAACCCCTGACAGCATGTAATATGTGCAAAGCTTTCTATGTAGGTGGAGGACAGAGGTTGGAACACAGGCCCATATGTGGAAAAATGTTGCCATACACTAAGCAAGTCACTGTTGTTACAGGATAGTCTGCAATATACCCTTAGTCAGGGATTTGAGGTTAGAAACATAAATGGATGTAGCCATGTACTGATAGCGCTCAACACACACACTGCCAGTGAAATATCTGACACAGGACCTGTGTGTTGGACAGACAAAATATGATAGACACACCTCTCGCCACCAATAGGATAAGCCCACAGTCGAGAGCTATGCAGACAGACTGCATTTCAAGGTAAACTAGTATGTACACACAAACCCTGTAACACCAGTGCTATACAAAGCATAACACAACTCTACTCACACTCTGTCTGTAGTTCTGGAACCTCCTACAAATATGTAGCTGGCCTGAGTGTGCCGGTTCTCCTATAAGATGGATATTGATACCTGCTGTCTGTAACACTGATGCCCACACACATGAAGGATGTCCATCATACAGGAAAGGTAAAGGGACCAAGCCCACATGATGTAGGGATTTATAGAAGGTTGTTGCCATGACAGTGGTAATTGGAAGTACTACACAGCAAGCTGCATGCAGTTAGCAAGTGGAAGACACCGACTGGTGCAGAGGCCATCACCTGATCACAAGCATCACCTGCTAAAGCCATGCTGCAATCTTTTCAAAGCAGCTCAATCCATTTACTGGAGAGAGAAAGAGAGAGAGAGAGAGAGAAAAGAGAAAGAAAGACAAAAGAGTTAAAAAAAAGCCTAAGGCAAAGGCATTTAGCCATCATTCATTTATCAAGACATCATTCCCACAACAGGTATGTGAAGTATATATACATGTAATAGAATGTAGTACCTGGTCCATATAATGGGATAGATGATGTGGAAGGATTTATATGTGCCATCAGGTGTTGTTGTGATGATGTTCAACTGAACAACTGCTATAGACAATAGTGTCTGTCCCTGTGGGTAGTGGGCCATAGCCATCAACTGTGCAGGTCAGCATTGACTGACAAGCTATAAGCCTTCATAGTGTGTTTTGTGTAATGCGAAGTATGTATATTACTTGGCCAATAGCTGTTGGTGGAAGTAATGTCATTATGATGGACACATGGGACCCACGGCCCATCACTGGCAGGATACTCAGGTTAATCTGTAATGTAGCATGCCAGAATACCATAGGTGTGTAATAGAGTTACCTGCAATCGGGTCCTACATATACCCCCCCAATGTCAGGCTGTGTCCATATGTGTGACCTGTCTGTGTTGTAGCAAGGCAGAACAGTGCAGCTGTGCAGGAAGGTGTTGTGAGATTGTGGAGATGATGTCTGAATGTACCCCACATATAGGTATGCATATGTGTACATATGTCATATACATAATATTTAAAGATATATATGTATATCAGCATGTATGTCCACAAATATACAGATACCCATGTGTAGACACATATATGTGCACATATATACAACATCACATATATCTACACATATACAGATATATACCTATATGCACATGTCTACATATATACAAACACACACACAAACATATATGTATGTAAAGACATGTCCCCTATATTACTACCACAGTGATGCATGCTATGTGCGAGGCACCAGCACACATAACAGTACACACAGATATCTACAGCCAGCTGTGTGTGCAGCATGGACGGGTATGTCACATGTTAGTCCTTAGTTGGGACCACATTGCCCCATTTGTGAAGTATGCAATGGGAATATGAGGAAGTATGGCAGGTCCACTTGTGGAGGTGGTGAGGATTGGTAGATATAGAGGACAGTCTACAGGGGTGGTATGTGACACATGTGGTGGGTAAACACCCGGGATGACGTGTGTGGTCTGTGATGTGGACACCTCATGGGCCCCAATATGAGCACAATGTGAACAAGCCTCCCACCCACTGCTACTCACAACAGCAGTCCAAGTAATAGTCTACGCAATCCCAGTACATGTCCAACAACATGCATAGATATCCCCAATAAAACAGAATGCCAGATGTGCAGCAATCCCAGAGCAGCCATACCAATGGCATATATGGAACCATAGTAGCCCTGACAATGGCATGCAGGTGAATAGTCTGTAACAGGCCAGCAATGATAGTGTCCACACAAGGGATGTGGCGACAATCACAAAGCAGAAAGTGTGGTACAATATAATATTTGTCCCACTGGTAGGTAAGCTGTAGCCATACCTAATGAGTTGTGTGTACAATTTGTTGAAGCTGATATGGTGGTGGGGGGGGGGGTGACAGAAATGTGTATTATGAAATGTGGTAACCTTGCTGTATGAGTTGCTCAGACCTGTTTCCATCTTTATGTCTTTCAGCCAAGATGGCACATGCACTGTTGCACACCTATTCCTAAGCAGAGAATGATGTGGTGATATCACACTTGATCTAGCACTTTCTTGTACTGTTTGGAAGGGCCGCATATGAGCAGCAGGAGCAGACCACCATGTGGAATAACCTAGTCCACAGAGTCATTGATGTCAGACTGCACAACCGCAGTTATGAGCAGGTCCGGCATCATTGTACTGACCTGCTTCTCAATGCCCATCAGCATGCTGCTGCTGCAGTCCGGAGGGATCACCTCACCACGGGGGGGGGGGTCATGCCATCAATCCCCCCCTGACACATGTGGAGGAGATCCTGGCCAGCCTCATGGGACCTGCCCATCCGAACATCCATCAACCGCTGGACTCCTTCATGGAGGTGGGTATCACCCACACACTGGCCGAGGAGCATACAGGTAAGGACACAGGGCACATCAGTAGACCACTATTATATATACATCCACATTGGTACAGGTAGATCATGCATATCTGACGTCAAAGATATATTGTGTTGCCTCATTGTAGTGATAAACAGATGTCCAGATGTGGTAGTATCATGGGAATGTACTGTCAATGTATTGTAATACTGCACCCACTCTGTAGCTCTGCCACAGATATGGCCACTGACATTGCAACTCTCATCCTCTTATGTAGGTCCCTCCAGGATACCACCAAGGCAGCAGCCTGTAGCTGGTGAGTATGTTTTATGTAGATGCTTGCCAACACATTCGTCATGTAATGGTGATGGTATATTTCATGCATACATCTAACACACCTACTCTAATTGCATGCTGTACATGTGCATGTATTGTTGCTGTAAAATGCAAGGTCTCATAGGGGTGACCATGATAGGGTATTGGATGAGTATGTCAAACACCTGCATATGTTCATAGGTTCATAAGTTGGTACTAGGCTATCGGCCCTAGGGCCTATACAAGCCTAGCTATAACAATTCCCTGGCTTGCATGATAACTAACATCCTGTCATTGTGGAATGTGTCCACAGGGAGTAACATACTGGTGGTAGACATGGCCTACAGTAGGGACATGTTCCAAACAACACCCATATATAGTGCAACACCAGTGTATATACCTGTAAGACAATGGCATGGCAACTCCTGCAGAGATACACTATGGCATAAGGCATTACAGTAGTTCACATTATCAGTTGGGTCTAGGCTGCAACACGTGGTGTTCAGTGTATGGGACATTGCAAAGTGACACACATGTGTAGGGCTTACTTGTCATGCATCTGCATAAAGGCTGAAAGAGGGGGGGGGGCGCAGCATGACACACCAGTGCACTGCAGCAGTGATCCTAATGATGCTAGGAATGGCTCTATCTGCAAATAGTCAGGTTCAGGGCTTGTGGCAGCTGTAACCCTACCCACACAGCAATAGTGACGGCAGTGTGTGAACACCATGGGATGTGCACATGAGTAGACCTTGCAATCACGCAGAATATGGGGACATGTGTAGGGCAGACTGAACATACACTGGCAAATGCAGATGGCCCACACTGGTATACCCCTGCCAGGAGCAGTGACTGCTGTAAGACACACAAGAGGTGCGACAAACCATCATGATAAGGGTGTGCACACATATGCCCACACAGTGTGTATTCATTGTGGTCAGCAGCCGCACACCTAACACAATCTGTAGACACTGCATGTGAAAGTACAGGACATATGTCACATATCAGGCTCATGTAGTGCTATGAAATGCGGTGATGTGGTCCCATGGCAGATCAAGGATGTGTGTGTCAAATCAATAAAGGTGTGTACATCCTCCCATAGCCATGGTATGCTCTGATGGTTGTCAGTGTAAGAGTATTGGAGTGGTCATACATGGTCTGTTGATGTTTACAGCTGTAAATCAGGCATTCAGCAATGACAACTGTCCACATATCATCACAGGTATGTGTTGCTGAAAAACATAGGGGCTGTGAGACCTGTGAGAAGTAAAGCTGACATAACTGACACAGTACTACACATTCCACAATGGGTTGTACACCAGTGAGTGGTGGTGCACAGTACATGGCAGGGTGGAGAACAGGTGCACAGCAATACTGTGTACATGGGTGCAGTGGTATCCAGAGGAAGGGGCATCATCTAGTGACACAGCACATGCATCACACACATGTATACTGCTGCTAGCATGGATTAACTATAGCAGAACTGCATGCTGCTCTGTACCATATGTTCTGCATGTTGGCAGATGGGTAATAGGAGGACTGTGTGTACTATCATTGTGCAACCTCACCTGTGTGTGTGTGTGTGTGTGTGTGTGTGTGTGTGTGTGTGTGTGTGTGTGTGTGTGTGTGTGTGTGTGTGTATGTGTGTGTGCGTCCTGAAGAAATGCAGTTATTTCCACTTTATTTGGGAGTTAAGCAAAGACATAATAAGCAGACAGAGCAGATTTAATTGGAACAAAATGCAGAAAGAGATACAATCTTTTGAAAGAAAAGATTACAACCTTATTTACATGTTTACTATTACAGGCAATAACAAGATCCTGCCTAATGCAATAATAGATATTTGCTCTGCTACCTATTACATTAAGAAGTACCCAGTAAGAATACAAATTGGTAACAGTTCCTGCTGCTACTCCTAAATAAACAAAGCACAATGAGTGGGTTAACAAAATTGCCACAGTTGCAAGGCTCAATTAAAATCTTCACAAATTGGCCAAGATCTGAAAAATGTTTACATAGAAGACACTATCCACTGTTGACAGTTGAAGGGGTTGTGTCATCAGTATACAGTATCAAATACTTTTTTGATCTAGTTGATTATCAGCATTTCTGCAAATCAAGCAAGTCAAAGTTGTCTCAAACCTGCATGCATCCAAGGATCTATGAAAAAGGTATATATTTCTGAGACTGTTCTTAGGTATTTCTCCATTACATGAAGCTTTACAGAGAGCTGTTCTCAGAAGTGAGAAGGTCTTAATGGTGTATATCTAATGCCTTCCTGAGACTGGGTGCAACTAGAGATAGGCATGTATCAATGAGTTTTAATCTGTCGATCAGGATTAAAGTGTCATTTGAAACTGAGCTGGAATAAATGGCTGACTTGTATAACAATAAATGTCAGATTTGTGTGACGTCTTTGAAATATTTCAGTCATATTCTTCCTTCTGTCTGAAGCTGATTTTGAGAAAATGAAAGCAAGCACGTTGTTGTTGTTGTTTGTCTTTTGGCTTTTCCCGGTTAGCGGTCGACACAGTGGAACTCCGGTCTGCTAATGATTGGCAGTTGGTTTTTATGGTGTCAAGTTGCCAGCCCGATGCCCAACCTTCAATGAAGGCACACCCATTCAATGCATGTCTTTTGAACACCCACTCGACCGTGGAGAGGACATGCAGACTCCACACAGAAGGCACTCCCAACCCAAGCCGAGAATGGAACGGGAGAACCTCTTGCTGTGGGGCAACAATGCTATCGCTTCACCACTTATGTCAAACCTGAGAAGGAGGCAATCCCTTATGAGAGTTCCAAGAAAAGTACATTATCTGTCCAAATTTATATCTAATATATTATAGGATAATATTTCATTATTGAATAATATGTGGAGCATGATATGACACAGTATTGGCCACAGGAAAAAGAAAATACACTATGAATTACTTGAGGAAGCTAATGTCAGTACAAGAACTCTGAAACATTTGTATTTGTCTAAAGTAGTTATGTTGCAAGTTGATGTGAGTCAATATGGTTGTCGAAGGGATTGATTCAAGAGATCAAAAAATGGTATATGGTTTGAGAACACATATAGTTTTACAAACTACATATGCTCAGATTGAATAAAAAATGCTAGCTACTGTTCATGAATGTGAAAATTCCATAAATAAAACCATTGTAAACCAGCACTGATTCATACAAATCACACACAACTGCAGTAAATATTCAAGAAATAATTTTGCAAAATACTGCTTAGATTTATTAATGATGTTGCTGAATCATTAAACTGTGACTTTAGACAAAACAACTAAACACATCTTACTGATCGATAAAGTAGGCCTTTTATAAAATAACAAAAACAGGAATGTTTGAAAAACATTTAGAAATTCTACAGGTTATTCCATAATTGTCACAGACATCTGATAAACCTGCTGTCACTTAAAGCAGTTACTCAAAGAAACCAGAATGAGATGTTGGTCAGATCACTTCTAAGAAAAGCATCAATATACCAGAATGTGTTATTCATACCGTGGTGAAATCTTTTTTTTTATTTAATATCTCATCTTGTTGTCTGACACTTAATCAGATGACAGACACCATGACAAGTCAAAATGCGTAATCAGTCATGTATAGATAAGGATAAAGACAGAGAGAATAAACTGTTCTCTGCCGGCAAAAATATATTAGAGCAGATAAAGAACATAGTGAAAAATTATCATACATGTAACAAGTTCCATAATCTGAACTGAAAAATGTACTACTTTTATGTGCAATAGCAGAGTTACATTAGCATGTGAAAAAGATCTATTGCATTTCAGAAGACATTCAGTATTTTATTTGATTTTGACTTTGCCTCTAGGTTTAGAGAGGTTGCTAAACTGAATTACACTGCAAGTATTCTGGTAAATACAGGGGTTAAACATAATTTTATTAGTTATGGAATTTAAAAGATTGTCATTTCATAGCATGCTCCTCTGACTGAGTTTTCACTCAAGAGTGGGAATTAATAAATATAAAAACAACCCAAGTATCCTCAAAACAAAGCTCTCTCAAAAAGATGAAAAAAAATAGCCACATATCTCATGAAGAAATGTATTAACAAGACAACATTAACAAGTCTGGTACTGCTTTAATATAGAAACACTCTATTGCAAAGAATGATAATTTACAAATGCAATTGTTCATGAGCAAAACGATTTATAAGCACGTTATCAGTGCTTATGGGGATTGTGTCTAATAATGGTGATTGCCAAAAAAGCACTCACTAGAAAATCAAAACCAAGATCTAAACCAGCTATACTGGAAGACATGAATATAGCAACAGAGATAAAGACAACTGGAAGTGAGATATATAGGAAATAGTGAGAGGAAACCACATAGGAAAAATAGGACTTGCAAGAACAATACATGCAAGGGAGGAATGAGTTTAAAAGGTGGCAGGACTTAAATGAGCTATGTAATGTTTGACTTAAAAAGACTGGATAGACTATAACTTATGTATAATGTTTACAACTGGGAGTGTGTCAGTATGGTTTGTGAAGTAAAATGCTTGCAACTAGGATTGTGTTGGTGTGGGTCATTTTCATTTGTATAAATTTATGATTGCTTATGTAGTAAGTGATGGTTTAATAAAGAGGTTTCTTGTTTAAAAAAAGGCAGGAATTAAATAATTTATGTAATGTTGCTTAGGTTATATAATATATAGCAATATATGTGAAGTAAAATGTTTTCTATGTTAATTATAGTGTGATTATTTCGTATGAATCTAAATTTGCCTATGCCTCATGCTATAATTTAATAAAGGTGCTTGAAAAAATGTTTTTGCAGACTACAGGAGTCCCTATATTCACTAGTTTGGTAACTTGGTACTTAGGTATTTTTTTTTATTAGGAGAGGCAATTCATATTTAACAGTAAACATTTTCAGAAGGACTATTTTTAATCCTGGTATGTGTAGGACTTATTATTTTTTGTGGGAGGGGATATTAATTCCGTAAAAGTTTCCTTTATTATTATTTAGAAATGCCAACAACAGCTTTAAAATTTATATATGAACATATACTTGGTGGCACTTGACTGCATTAATTATTAGAATAGTATAGTTATATTAATATGCACTGTTTGGAGTCTAATATTTGTCATAAACTGGTTTTCAGTGATGCATATTTGTCAGGGGTGGCTCGTGCTATTAGACTGCTGGTCTGCAGCCCTCCCACCTAGAAAAAACAAAAAAAATCTGTGAAACAAAAAATCCTGACTCCTCGCATGCGCGGACACTCAGACTGCCTTTATCAGCAGTCCAGATGCAGAGAAATAGGTACCCAGCAACCTGTGCTGTAGGATACCCAGGAATCTGTGCAGTCGACGACTGCACAGAACAGAGGAGCTCCGGACTGCTTCCCTTGCAGACAGGGCCAATGAGGGGTGAGCTGAGAGCTCTCGCGGGGATTTCGCTGTGCAGGCTTCGTGACTTATACTGCAAATGTTCGCTGGCTGGATGGGCTTCGTGCAGATGGATTCGGACATGTTCTGTTGTTGGTCGCTGGCTGGATGGGCATCGTGCAGATGGATTCGGACATGTTCTGTTGGTCACTGCTGGCTGGATGGATTATGTGGCTTCAGACATGTTCTGTTGGTCAGTCGCTGGCTTCGGATATGTTCTGTGCATTAAATAGGTAGGTGAAGACTGGTGTGTGTGTGTGTGTGTGTGTGTGTGTGTGTGTGTGTGTGTGTGTGTGTGTGTGTGTGAGTGTGTGTGTGTGTGTGTATGTGTGTGTGTGTGTATGTGTGTGTGTGTGTGTGTGTGTGTGTGTGTGTGTGTGTGTGTGTGTGTGTGTGTGTGTGTGCATGTGTGCGTGTGTGCGTGTGTGTGTGTGTGTGTGTGTAATGTCCCAGTTGCTATATACTGGTGGCTAGAGAGAACAAATGGTGGTGGGTAGAGATACTCAGGCTTGAGCCCTGTACCTTGGATGCAGGTGGAAAGGACCTGAATTCCCTATCCACCACCATTTCTAAAATCATTTGCAGATTTTTGCCTCATATTTATTCTGTTCCTCATAAAATCTGTGGTTTCTGTATCTACATTTTTCCTTAGCTTACAATGTCTTTAGTGCAGTGGTGCACTGGTAGCATTGCTGCCTGACAGCTACAGGTTCTCTGGTTTGATTCTTGGCTGGGGTGCCTTCTGTGTGGAGTCTGCATACCCTCCCATCTTACAAAGATGTGTCTGGAGTTTCTCCCTGCTCTGCTGAAAATTGTCTTTTGTTCCAAGTCAAACTAGTTTCCTGTTTAAATGTTTAAAAATAACATGCATTTGAATTTCAGACTTCGTATTCTTCAGGAAGTACATGGTAACACAAAACTGTTTATTCTAGCAGCATTTTTAGTTTATAACATGGATATTTTAAATTTGTCCCTATTTTTGGGACTGTATTCCCCCATTATTGGCTTTGTCCAGGTATTTTGTGCTAAGGTTGAGAGCTATCTATGGTGAGAACTGAATTCATTGAATGTTCGGGGGCTGTATTCCCCCCATTACTGGCTTTGTCCACATGTTTTTTGCGAAGAGGTTGAGAGCTATGGTGAGAACTGAATTCACTGAATATGTTTGGGGGCTGTATTCCCCCATTATTGGCTTTGTTCAGGTGTTTTGTTGCCAAGAGGTTGACAACTATGTTGAGAACTGAATTCACTAAATGGTAGCCATTTAAGTTTGTCTTCCTCTCTTTCACAAAACAGCTGATTTGGCATAGTGGTATGTTTCTCTGACTGTTTTGCACAGGGTCCCCTGGGTTAAAGATGTGGCAGTGAAATGTATGGTGGTAACACAGCATTTTATTCTAGCAACTTTCCAACATTGTACAAGCAATGTTTAAAATGTGTCCCTGGTTTTTGGGCTTTTGCCCCCCCCCCCCAATAAATTTCAGCTTTTTGAAGATTTCTTGTGCTGCAAAGTTCAGAGATACAACTGTGTGTCGAGTCGATTTTACAAGGAGATGAGAGCTGCAGGGGAACAAAACTTTAGTGCTGCTTATTCTGAGTCTGCTTGCATTGTGAATAGCACAACAGGTAGTGTACTTGCGTTTGATGCAGAACGTTGTGGGTTCTACTCCCACAGTAGATAGATGCATTGCTGATACTGTACTGTGTTGTAAAGTGGGTGGATGCTGCAGTCCTTTTTGGCAAAGATACCTAGAGTAGTAACTATGAACCTGTTATCAGTTTGCCATACAGTCCCTACTGCGATATTACTAGCTTATCACTTTTTTAATGCATGCAACATAGGCAATTTATTCCTCAAGGGCAACAGGCACTTTATTTGTAGATGAATAAACAATGACATATAAAGTTGTTTCCTAGAAGCAACCTCTTCATTGTTACAGATTTCTTTAATGTGGAATTATTTAGATGACTTTTACACTTCAGAGATTGTGCATATTTACTGATACTGGTGGAGTGTAGAAGGTTGAGTAGACTTTTATGATGGAAATGTTCTGAATTGGGTAGTTCTGTCATTGGTGCATGCATTTTGTTTCATTGTTTACTAATGTTCAAAACAATAAATTTAAAATGCCCTCTAACAACTGTACTGTATTGTATAAGGAATACAATTTAATACAATCGGGAAGGTGTATCAAAGAGCATGTGTATGTTTCGTGTTCAAGGGGCCTATGATTTGAAAACAGCCCAAAGTTAATCTTTATCTGCCACTGGCAAAATGTATTTTCTTTGAATGTGGGTTTCATTGCTGTTTCAATGCATGTGAGTTCCAAGGGCAGAGAAGTTTTAATGCTAAGTCTGTTTTCATTGTGAGACTGCATTGCTTTGTTTAGCAGATATCTATTGGGGTTTGTGCTGTAAAAATGCAAAATAAAACTTTCAAATGAAATCCAAACCATCACAGAAGTAAAGCAGTGTGCACATTACAGTGTTTATGGTAAATGGGGCAAAATAACCAAGAAATGGGAAACTGGAATGGTAGCAGGGGGGGGCTCCAATCGACCATGATTTTGACAGGGGAAGGGTAGCAAACTCAGACAGCCCTGGTTGAACTATACCTCTTAGCTGTTCATATTTTTGCAGAATTAATAGATATTTGCTTCTTATTTTTGGTTTGTTCCTCATAAAATGTGTGGTTTTCTGGCAAATCATTTAGGAATTAAGTCACTAAAGGACAGACATTGAGTATTATGTCATAACCTTCAGAAAAATGCATGCTAAAGCAAGACCTGTTATTCTATCAACTGCCTTAAGTTTATACGAGATCAATTTTTAGTAGTGTTTGCATGTTCCCCAAATATATTTGGCCTTGACCAGATTTCCTGCATTAACAGCTTGAGAGGTACGTGCAAATAAAATTGCTTTATAGAATTAGGCATATCCAAACCTCTCAAATGTCCCTGATTTTGGCTCAAAATGTTGCTTTTCCCCTAATAATCCCTCTGCAAAATGGCAATTTTGGAAGAAAACATGGAGGGTTTACAATTAATAAATAACTATAATAATCAGTTATAGATTACTTTTATTTCAGAAATGCATGTAGATTCTTTTATTTTGTCAGCTGCTCAAGTTAGCAGTACTAATATTAAAAGTGTCCCTTCTATGACAGGTTCCCAGCTGTATTGTGTGGCTATTTTATATGTTTGCATCACATTTTTGGTCCATTTTTCATAAAATTGTGTTTTTTTGGCAAATTATTGGCAAATCATTAAAGACTGAAGTTGGAAAATAATGAAAGACATTTGAGTTTCTGATTTCATACCTTTCAGAAAATTCATACTAATACAAGGCCTACTATTCTATTATCTTTCTAAATTTATAAGAGCAATATTTAAAAATTGTCCTTATTTTTGGGCCTTTGTTCCACTTGTATGGCTTTATCCAGATTTCTTGCTCTGAGGTTGAGAGGTATGACAAATGTGTCAGGGCCATCGCAGTCAGCCAGAGACATTTCAAATTGTGACAAACTTGTTGCACCCCACTCCCCCATGTACTGACTCTGGATGTGTCCAAGGAAGGCAAGGAGCAATTATGCAGTGTAAATGTGCAACCTATTCCCCCCCCATCCAAGGTAAACACAAGTACTACAGTGGCTTTTCATCTGTCATTGATTTTGCAGAATGTTCTGGTTTCTGTCATTTTTATACCTTTGATATATGCTTATTATTATTCAGAAAGTGCCTTTTGCTCTGTGTTTAAGTAGCAGTGCTTTAATGACCATCAGGTAAGCTTGTCTGATATTGTAAGATGCAAGTAAGTTTTAATAAGCAGTATTGCCAACATTGAAAGCCTTTCTGTTGTTGCCATGCAGAGAATACTTACATAACTAGATAATGTATAAGCCTTGGGTATTGAAATGCATATGACAGTATTTGTAATAAAGGCCAGGATTAGATTATGTTAAGCTCATTACAGGCTTTACCTGCAAACTAAACAGAATGCCAATCTATCATGTGTGGTCCATATCCTGTGCAGTAATCCTTTAAGCAATATATGTTGAGCTTGTTTCTTGTTTGCTTTTTATTTTTTACTTTGATTATGTTTTCCCCATGAAACAAGTAGATAGTTGTCAGGCAGCAGGTCTTTTTTGGATAAGAAACATTTTTACAAGTTGGGGTATCACAGAGATTGTTACTTTCAGCATGTTACTTGGTACTTTAATAAAGCTGAATATAAATTATAATTAGAACTGGAGTGCAAGGAGAAGTGATTTGAGTTAAGTGCTGCTTGTTTTTCTTATACTTGATTTTGACTGGCATTCCAGTAATGTATTTAAAAAGTAATTTATTTTTTCATGCCTCACATCCTTTTTGTTTCCATCTAGATATTAAGTAAACTGTCATGCAGCCAATGGATTGGAATATTTTTTTCTTCTACACTTAATTTTGTCTTGATTGGACTCCCATAATGATGGTTTGGCACCCAGGGCAGCGTATTTAATTAAAGTTTTTGTGGTTTTGAGCATAGCTCCTCCCCTTTCTACTTGGACACACCCATTCCCATTGGCCCATCCCATTCAGCTGTCTCCTGCAGCCCCCCTTTGATTTGAAGTCACCAGCCACCACTGATATTTGTTTTAGACTAGTAACCATTCATCATGGATGAAAATAAATATTTTTAAAGGTCAGTTCGTAAGATTCTCATGTCTAGTTTTGAATGATGAATGGTTTATTTTAGAGGTATGGTATTTAAAGCAATTATTTTTGGAGAAATATTATCCAAGTGAGCTTATTGAGGAGGTCATTACTGAAGTAATCAACAACTGACATGATTCTATTGCCCCCATCTTGAAGAACCCCATTGTTGTTGTTGCATCTTTCGGCTTTTCCTGGTTAGGGGTCGCCACAGTGGAACTCCGGTCCACTAATGACTGGCAGTAGATTTTTATGTACTGGCTAGCCAGGCCTGATGCACAACCTTCAACGAAGGTAGGCCCATTCACACATGTCTCCACACAGAAGACGCTTTAGCTGAGAATCGAACAGGACAACGTCTTACTGTGAGAGGCGACAACGCTACCTCAGCACCACGTATAAGAATTTTATGTGTATGTTTCTGCCCTCCTCAGGTGATAATAAAAGTGCTTAGCGTATTATAAATACACACAAGAACATGTTCCATCATTATGATGGAGTCATTGATAATGTGGGTTTAAGACCTAAATATATTTGTAAAAGTGCAGGAAATGTTAAAAAGTGTTAAGAAAAATATAAAGACAGCATGGGTAAGGTAAAGATCATTGAAATTGGTATTTTCCAGTATGGTGCTTGTAAATATTGAAGGTTTATGAATGTTGAGAAGCTCATCATTGTGAGGAATGGTACATATAACAGTAGTGGGCACTTTAATTGTAATACCATGGGCATGAGTTACATTTCAGCATGTTTGTCTTTCCCATTGCTTTATGTGGGCAATACTAAAATGAAGCTTAAAGACAGAATATACCTGAATTTATTTTCATCAGGAAAAGAAGTTGCACATAAGCATTTGCAAAACATGCTGAAATGTGTCAAATTTTTAACAAATTAAGATTTTTGTTAAAGAAGGCTGTTTAAAAATGACAGAGAGGATACTGACTTAGTCACTTATTAAGTCCTGCTACATTGGCAGTTATTATTGGCAGCTGATAAACCACCTGGTATAAATTAATTCATATTATTAATAGAATATTAAAATGTTATTGTAATTCCAATAGGTATTTTGTATTGTTTTTGTTTAGTATAAAATGATGTATGTGTTTTAATATCTAAACAGTTTTTTAATCCGTGTCAGGTTGCTCCAATGAAGTCTATATTAAGATAACCAAAACTGCTTGACAATAACATTTTTATTGGAGGGATGCTTGGTCAAGATGATTATTAGTTTAAGGATACTTTTCTGATTTGAATGAACTCTTATTTAAGGGATAAAGAGTAAAGATTTGTTTGTTTAAGAAGGTGTTGTACAAAACAATCCTGGTATAAATTTCTGTTTACCCTTTTTACTAGGCTGATGATTGGATGAGTACACACAAATTTCCATCTAAATTGTTATATACAGCCCTGCTCAATGTGGGATGTAAGCACTGTTAATTAAGTGCTTGAAAAGGGAAGTAGGAACTTTTAAGAGCATTTACATAAAGGTGTATATGGCTTGCCATCTTTATGGTCCCCTTAATCTTTTACCTAGTACTGTTCATCTGTGTCTATGTTCCTAAGCTGAGGAATTTACCTGGGAATGTCCAACTTAAAAAGGCAATCAAAATATGCTTCCTTTTGCAATACAATTGACTTTGAGGGATAATATAATAATACTATATAACCAGTACCTTTAAAACAATCAGATCATCCTTCTTAAACCAGCAGCGCCTTATTTTCTTATATTTTTCTTTCCCTATATCATTTTTGCTCACTCTCATTCTGATTTTCTCTACTCTCTTCTTGATCCCTCCTTTCAGTGATTTCCTCTTCCACGGTTATATTTTCTTGTTTAGATAGCCTGTCTTATTTCATCCCCCAAATGTTTTTTCCTTCACATTCTTAACTCTCACATTAAATGTAATTACTTTATCTATCATTTACTTTTACACTGTACACAATTTACATGTAATAGCATCACACTTTTCTATATACTTGACTGCTTTCCTATTTTATACAATTGTGTTTATCTGATTGCTGTCCCTTCAAATATTTTATGATATTGCGGTTTGCAACTATTTTTTCTGTAATGTACTTCATCGTAGTTCAGAAACCTGCTCATCAGACTTTGGATAAAAGTAAGTTTTCTGAGTTGGACTATCCTGGTCAACAAATATAACTGAATAATTGCCAAACCTAAGAGCAATGTTGTATTATTCTTAAGAGGAAATCATAAATAGTAAGAAGAGTGTTGTGACAAAACAGCCGATATTTGTGTAATTTTCACAAAGAGGGTATATCTGTAAATCAGCATAGGTTCATAGTTAAATACTAGTTTAGCAGTCTGCAGGCTATTGTAAGCCTAGCCAAAAATCAGAGGTCAGAATCAAACACAGGTCCTTTTATCAGGGAGTTAAACCCTTAACCATAATGCCAGCCCTGTCAACTAAATCACATTTTTTGATCTTCTAATGCCTGAATCACAAGACACGGAGGATTAAAATGCCAGTTATTGCTTTCTATAATAAATGACTGCCACTGTGATTTCTACATGTGTTTTAACAGTGTTTCTTTTGTTTGGAAGATATTTCTTTTATTTGTGTTTTTGCCCTGGACTTTCTCTGCTACAAAAATAGTTACTGTTTGGTATATTGTTCATTGTGGTTTGGCAATTTCTATTCAGCCATGAGCTTCTGTGATGTGCTCCTGCATTTTGTAGTGGAACCCAGAAAGGGATTAAGGTGAAAATATAGATTCTAAAACTAAGCAGTACATATTAATTCAGTACCATAGCAATTACCCCACTTGAATAACTGGAATTTTATTATACTTATGTCAAGATTAATGCAATTACAGAAGAAACAGAGGACTTTTAGTCAAGCTGCCAAAAGTGCAAAGTGCAGATCAAAATAAAACAAACAATTTATGTGATAAAATTATAGCGCAATCAACTTATTGTGAGAAGAATCTGAAGTAATCCACAATATCAGTATAAGATCAGAATATTCCAATGAAGTTACCTTATTGGTCTGAGGAAGAGCTTAATGAGAAGCCAGAGGAATAGAAGCCTGATTTTCTGAACTCAGTATGTGTAAGAATAATCATTAAGGCTATTCGTTATCTTTACTGTACATAGACTGCCGATTGTAATGGAAAAGAGAAAGGTATTGTATGTAGACTATTGAAAAAAGAAAAAAATGTAGAATATAGGTTCATAGGTGTTTACTAGGCTAATGACCACAATGGCAGTTTTAAGCCTAGCCATGCATTCCAAATCTTTGACAAGTTCTGATACCCTTGATAAGTGAAGGGCCTGGGAGAACAACTATTTACAGTTTACCTGTTTGCATTAGAGACATAGGTGCCAAACCAGGGTTGAATTTCAGATTTCCCATCCAGTTGTCCAAGTTGCACTTGAGTTGGGTTAGGGAGGAACTCTGCTTCACATGGATGGGGAGCCTGTTCCACAGGGTCTATATCAGATAATTGAACTTTCAAAAGTTCAACTGTCATGTGGTCTACAACATATGATCAAACTTTTAAAAGTTCAAACATCTAATAAAAAAAGAATAAACTACACAAATAACCTACCTGAACATTTTAAGCAGGGGGCAAGACCGCCTGCACCCCCCTTGCTCTTTAAATATACCAACTCTGAGATTGCACTACAGTGTAGAAAAGGGAAATATTCCCATTCCATGCTGTACAGAGATCTCTGTTAAAACGTTCGAACTTTCAAAAATTCGATCATATGGTTTCGACCACATGACACTCGAATTTTTGAAAGTTCGATTATCTAATATAGACGTGTTCCATAGATGGGGTAATCACCTATCTCTCCAGCAGGTCCTATTTATATCACAGGCAAGGTTTAAGTCTTTAGAACAGGTAATTTTGGTACTGTTTGTTTTGTGGATATGCAGGAGGTCCACCATCAGAGTGGAATCTGACAATGTCCTATATGCCAGGCATAGATCTCCCCTCAAAAGCCTGTAGGAGACAGAATACAGGGATAAGGCCTTGAGCAGTCTGCATAGGACATATTACTTACTCCCTGTATTCTTTTACAGAGGAACCTCTGTGGACGTTCCAGTTGTTGGATATGCCTGGTTAAGTACATGCAAATGGGAGAATTCACTTCAAAAGACTGAAATCCCAAAATCTTGAATTTCAAAAGACTGAGACCAAAATCCTGAAAGTTCAAAAGACTGAAACTCAAAATACTGAATCTCAAAATACTGAATCTCACAATACTAAAAACATGCAGGATACCAACACTTACTATATTCCAGCAGAAGTAGATACAGAAACAAATACAAGACACACCATATTACTTTTCTCCAAGTATAAGCAGGGTTGCAATCCCCCTGCACCCCCTGCAGCCCCCCATACCCTATGCTACTTAAATATAGCAACTCCAAGATCGCACAGTTTACACCCACACAAACAATGCATTTGAGAACATCTTTCTCAAAACTACTAAATCAAATGCAATCCGACAATGTATCCTTCTTTTATAGCACCAAACTCAAATCGTTACCCACTAAATGAATAATGCCTAACTTAGTATTTCCCATTTCTAAACGTAGCAAACAAACTGGATAGCCCAGACCCAGCACTCCCCATGCTAAAAAATGATGCAGACTGTATAAATATAAACTAGAACTATAATCAATGCACAGTTAAGCGCTTTTTGTCACACTACATAGCGTGGCTTCTTCAGACAACTCTAATTAAACTGATTTAAATTTTTATTTTTGTCACACTACATAGCGTGGCTTCTTCAGACAACTCTAATTAAACTGATTTAAATTTTTAAATCATTGTCCCAGCATCATGTGATCACAACCACCATTCAAGTTCCACAAAACTTAACCATCCACATAATTAGCTACTATAACTAATCTGTATAAAGGATCACTAAAACCAGTACCATATATTAATAACATATATGCTATTTAAAAATAGTTTTTTTGTGTCATTCAGCTTTTCCTGGTTATGGGTCGCCACAGCGGAACGCCGGTTCGCTAATGATTGGCAGTAGAGTTTTATGTGCTGGCTTGCCAGGCCTAATGCACAACCTTCAATGAAGGAACACCCATTCACACGTGTCGTCACAGAGAAGAGAGTCTAACTGAGAAACGAACGGGAACGTCAAACTGTGCGGCGACAACGCTACCGCAGCACCACTACCGCAGTATATGCTATTTTAAAATACATTTTAAAAATAAATACTTAATAATAAAAATTCTCACTCAGACAAGGCTGTCCTATAGGTGCTCATTTCTTTACTTGTTTATTGCCTAAATCTTACTTCAAACAAGGGGGGAAACCTGTAAAACTACAAGCTTACTCAAATATGCATACATATATTTATCTAGCAAGGCTTTTCAATTTTAAAATGCATGCTGTTGAATATGAATCATTCAGGCCGTGATACTGACATGCATGGGTTGTAATTGCCAGAATAACTCCAGTCTTTCCAGCAATAATGAATAGGGTTCCCCCTTTAATATCTAACAAAACTTGATCAATAACTCTGAATTTAAAATGAATGGTTTATAAAGGTGTCTACATGCCTAGCTAATGCATTTTCATGTTTCTTTTTCCTGATGTTGTACAGATGTTCATAGACTCTTTCTTCTACTTTTCTATCAGTCTTACTGATATAAAAGGCCGGACATGATTGGTCTTGTTTTCCTTGGATTCAGCCATTTCTAAACATAAAGAATTTACATTACCATACAAATGCCTCCAATGCATCGCTCTATAACCACATGAAATCACTTCTCATTTCACTGAATTGAAGCATAACATGCCACCATGCAGACGTATCTCTGCTTGCTTCGCCTGCCAATAAACAAAAGAATGGCCAGGGAGAACAATTTTGCTGCATTCTGAAAAACAGTGAAATGTTAACCACTCAATATATAGCATTATTGATTATATGATAAAAAGGCATCTGAAACCCACCTCCCAGCTCTTTTTATCACTTCAGCCAAACTACCAACTAAAGTCAAATCCAATGCCCATTCTATTCTAAAAGAAAGAGATGCAAATCGATTTCCCTTTACTCAACAATGCCTTTCTCCGTCATCCCAATCTGACATACTAAAACTGCTTTTCTAGACGCTTTCTCAGAGACTGACTTTCTTCCAGCTTCACAAAATTCTGCCAGCACATAATCCATGCAACTGGGCATGATCTTTCAAAGTTGGCATGCAACAGCACCTGCTGACCCTGGTCTCACTAACCCTCTTCGATCTACATAACCAAACCATGAATGCCAAGCCAGTAATGCAAACATCTTCCAACAGAGATTACCCACCAATTTGCTGACACAAAATGTACCAGCATAAATACCAGCATACATAAACTCCAACAAAGTTGACCAAAAAGCACATCCACAAGCACTAAATGCCACTATTTGTAAACATGACAGTAAAACCGGCAAAAATACACCTAACTAATGGTAACTATTTGTTAAAATTTGTCTCCTTCAATTTTTACAAACTTTTCAGTATCAGCAATATACTCCATTTTTTAGTAACATCAGCTAAAGCCACCAAATTGTCTATTGCACTTAGGGCAGCCATATGCACTCTAACTGTATGCACCACTTCACATAGTCGCATATATAAACCAAATACCTACACACAAGCCTTACATATCAACAACTCTGAGCAGTGGGAAGCTGAATGACATGAATGCTTATACCGCAGAACTATAAGATCTTCTCATAGCCCTGGACCAAGGTGGAGTCACTAACCATCTCACTATATCCTGCCAGTGTTCCATACCTCCTCTGGCATTGCCACTGATATAATCTCTTCCTCTGTCAACATCCATCGGAACCTATTGAACTGAAAATGAGACAGACTATCAGCCACTGTATTTAACCTTCCCCAATGGTCCACTGAAAATGGAAAACTGTTCCTTAAACTCAGTGAATCTCAGTGAGGGCATTGTACTCAATGGTAGGTCTGATGAATACTGAATGCAGTGGAAGAATGACTTCCTTGGACTTAGATGCCATACCTTTTTAGATGCCATACCTTTGTTTATAAGTTGTGCAACATAGAATGATTTCCTCACCACTGTAGACATGTGATGATCAAAGGCTAGATTACTATCTATGTGTGTCCCTACGTCCCTGACAACTGGGTCAAATATAAGGGGTGTGTTGTCAATATGAGAATTACCAGGGCTGGATGACTTCCCAAAGGATGCTATTATGCATTTCCAGGCATTTAGTTTTAGTCCATTTCCAGGCATTTAGTTTTAGTCCATGGCTCTGACACCAGTTGCTTGTCTGTGTCAGCCCCTCCTGGAGAACATTTGTGTCAGTGTGAGAATCAGTGACAGCTCCTAATTTGCAATTGTTTGCAAATTTAGTCAGCCATATGTTGGAAATTAGTTATAATACATGATGATTAAAACAAAGTTGTTCCACAGGAGAAAAATGACCATTCTTTTTAATAACTTACAATATTTCTTCTCTAAACAGAGTGAGACAGTTTTCAGAATGTTTGTAATATGGCTTAAACTTTGCTGAAATCACTTCATCTTAATGTACCAGCCATGGTATGCTAGTTTATAGCTAGTTGTAGAATTTTTAGAAGCCTGTGAATAGCTCTAATCATATATGTATATGCATATGTATATGTATATTTAGAACTATATCTATATGGATATATGTTTATAGATATATGCATATGTGTGTGTGTGTGTGTGTGTGTGTGTGTGTGTGTGTGTGTGTGTGTGTGTGTGTGCATACACTCTTTGTGATCAAATGTCATTCTAATGCATTCTTTGATGAGTAAACTCATCCAGTGGAACGCAAAATGACCACAAGACCTGTTTTCTTTTTTTGTGAGATTGCTGAATGCTCACTGGTGGAGGATGGTAGAGATATGGGCATTTTTCCCTTCCTCCACTACTGTGTGATCTTGGGGTTGGTATATTTATAAGCAGTAAAGGAGTTTAGGGATGCAGGAGGATTGCCATCTTGCAAAAACAGTTATTTACTTTTTTTTTTGATTAATGCATTTTCAAACAGTTTAATTTGATGAAATGAACTTTGAATAGGTATTAGTCAAGTTATTCACCATGTTCTCATATATCTAGATCTCTGTCTGTCTATATCTATCTATATACACATCTATATTTATATTTATTTCTGTATCTATGTCTGTATCGATATCTTTATATATTTATATCTGCATCTATATGGGTTCCTGAACAGTGGTCGGCAGTTCATGTTGTCAACCAGAAAAAAAGCTGGTACAGCTGATTGAAGATAAGGTTATCACTTGAACTTCCTTTTTCATCTGGGCAAGCTCATGGTACAGTTGAAATTAGGGAATTTGACCTTTCCCCACTGAAGTACAATTTAAATTTCAAAATGTATCTATCTATCTATATTATATATATATATATATATTAATTAGCAGGAGGTGGGGGGGTTACAGGGGGCTTGTTTCCCTGCAAAAAATGTTCTTGTTTTTTTTTTTTTTTATATTTCTCAATTGGCTAGTTTAGAAATGCATTTAAACAGCATTACCAATGTCATGCTTTCTTGTAAGTTTCTTACATAGCTAAAAGCTGTGAATCGTGATGATGCATTATTCTTCGTTAAAGTAGTTTATCTTCAACATTATCATAGCAGGATGTAATCAGACGAAGACAATAACTGTGTAACAGTGCAGAAAAGTAAGCCCTGTTATTTATAACATATTTAGTTGCTTAATAATTTAAATCTTCATAAATGTGTATGAAGATTGAAATTACCGGCATTTTTTGAATGCTTTCATGCGAGCTGCTGTACAACAATGTCAAGACAGTGTGCTTCTGTGTTCCCATGACAGCTTTCCCAGTCGTGATGCTTGTGATCAGGTGATGGCCAGTGCAGCATGTATGTCTCTTTAACAATAAGATTCAGAAAGCTTGTTTCATTTGTTTTAAAATACCAGCAATCTTATCAAATCAAAAGATTGGGCAATGTGCCATGAATAAAATAGCCCCACAACTAAATCATGCTGTTGACAAAATAAGCATTTTCTAAAATAATATTTTCTTTGTAATTACACTAAAGAAATGCAAGCAGAAAAGGTAAACTATGCAGTAAATCCAGTGCCCCCGGGTATCCATTAAAGCACATTTTTTCCATTATTCTTTGCTTATAACATTTTGAGTTGTTATATACATGCTGGGACTGTTCGTTTCCTAAAGTTTTATGTTGTATCATGTCCAGATTTAAATCAAGTACAATGCTTCATTAATTTGATATAGAGGTACTGTGGTAAACAGAAGATTTAACCACAGACAAACACACACACACACATACACAAACACACATGCACACACACATGCACACACTCACACACACACACACACACACACACACACACACACACACACACACACACACGCTCGCCCGCACATGCGCACACACACAAATACACGCACACATACACACACACACACACACACACACACACACACACACACACACACACACACACAGTAAAGAAAAATTTACTTGATATGCAGGACTACAGTCTTTTTTGATCAAGGAACAACCTCACTAAGCAATCCCTTTTTTTTTGCTTTCAGTAAATTTACTGTGATTGCTGGCTGTCTTTATATCAGATAAAATGCTTTATTAAGTTGATTAAAGGGTTTCACAGACATACTGAAGATTTTATTAGATTACAGCTTGCATTATTTAATTAAAATAATGCTTACTTCTTTGAAATTTATTTTTTTATTTACACAGTTTAGCATTGCTTTTTATAGTGCAATTAAGAAAAATATGTTGGCAGTGTTTAAAGTAGCTGAACTGTAGTTAAATCGAGTTCTGTTTAAGCAATTGGTAAAAATCTATGGGATACAACAATGTTAATCTAACAAATAAAGCATTTTGTTAGGTAAATATATAGCCAGAATGTTTGATAAAATTGTACGAAGCAGGTAGTATAAACTGTGTAAATGAAACAATCCCTTGATTAAATAGCATAAATCATAATCATGTATACATAGACCAGGAGTCAGAAATGCTAGCAGTAGCCTTTTCCAATTCTTATTCAGCCTTATTGCAGTGCTTGCCTCAAGGAGGTGCAAGTCACAGTAGGCTATCTCTCTAGTCTATGGCAAATGCTAATAAGACATTCTGGGATAGCAGCACATGGCAATTGGCCAGATACTGTTCCCCAGAAGTGCCTGCGGTACATTATTTACACATCTAATCAATTTATAGAACCATTCTGCTGCATAAATCCTTAGGGCCAGTGACATCAGTTATATTGGACAAAAGTTCGCAGTTACCCATTACTGTCAGCCAGAGAAATCATATACAAGGTGAGAGATGGCAGAATTTAGCAGATGGATGGATTTTCGGTGTGTGCATGCTACTTTTGAGGTTGTATGTGTGAATGCATGTACCGGTTTAAGTGGTATAAAGAGAGAGAGAGTGTGTGTGTGTGTGTGTGTGTGTGTGTGTGTGTGTGTGTGTGTGTGTGTGTGTGTGTGTGTGCGTGTGTGTGGGTCATGTCTGTGTATGTTTTGTGTGTGTGTGTGTGTGTGTGTGTGTGTGTGTGTGTGTGTGTGTGTGTGTATGTGTTTTTATGACTATCTGAATGTGTGTATGGGTGGTGGTGGCTGCTATACCTAAACTCTCTTTGACTTGGAGGGGAGGGCAGGCATGAGGGGTAATTGAATTTATCCCTATGTTACTTCAAAAGTTATTAGAAGAACAGTTGGTGCAGCACAAAAGACATATAGGGCAACACTACACACCAGGGACATTCTTGAATAATACCCTGATTCATTACAATGTTAATAGAATGCAGTTTTTGAAGCATAATGCTTATGGACTCCTAACAACTATGAAAATGTAATGTCTGGCATTACTGACTGATTGTAATGATTCCTGATGTATGGGGCCCAAAGTAGGGCAGAACACTACATGACATCAATAAATCTTTCTAAATGTTACTCTAATCCACTTACAGAGTAAACAGAGCAGCAAGTCCTCCATCATAATGCATTTTCTGAACAATAAAATGAAACTCTAATGATGGGCATTAATTACTGACTGTAATCATTTGTGATTTATAATTAATGGAGGAAATTATGAGGTAACATCTTGGATGGTCTGTTAACTCTTGGTCAGGTAAAAACTATGGCTGTGCATGTCTGCATGTGTGTGTTTGAATATGTGGATATATGTGGGTGAGTCAGGTGGGCTGCCTGTGCTAACATGATACATTGGCTTCTGGTGGTGTTTACAGCAAGGTAAGCAGAAAAGAACTTGTTAGTACTTTCAGTAATCACTGAGCAATTCAGAGATATGCAAATTAGCCAAATAATGAACCTTGTTACCACAATAAACAGGACATGCTGGAGGGATAGGTTCCTGTCCCAGATACTTCCCATACTCTGGAACAGGCTACCCATCTATGTCAAGCAAAGTTCTTCCATAGCACTCTTCATGAAAAATCTTGATGACTGGATGGGTAATAGGAAATAAACCCTGGGGATCACTTCTGTGTCTCTGCTTGACAGTGGCACAGAAAAAAAAAACTTTCTTGGGTGACGTAAGCCAGGGAATCTTGTTGGCTAGGTTTATGTAGGCCCTTGGGCCGATAACCTAGTACCTATCTGTGAACCTATGAGGTCTTTCCTCATTGCAGTAATGTGCCTCAAAAAGTTTGATTTCTATGATTGTACTAAAAGGCCATTTATGCCACCATCTTATCACTCATGACCATGCCTGTTTCTAAATCATGGCCAAAGTATATTTTTTCTGTTTATGACTAAAACCCTTTCACTGTGTTAGTAGCTTTAAAGATATCTAACATTCATGATAAGCTGTATAAATCAAAGAGTGTAAGATGTATATGTGAAAAAAAACTCCTTGCGTAAAAAGTGCAGTGCACAGTCCTACAGTAAGAGCAAAATCATCTTTTAATGCAGTTATCTGTTTACCTTTTATATTGACATATGTGCAGAATATGATGGCAGGCTAATGTGAGTGTCTGTGTGGGTGTTTGTGTGTGTGTGTGTGTGTGTGTGTGTGTGTGTGTGTGTGTGTGTGTGTGTGTGTGTGTGTGTGTGTCTGCAGTCATACTGTGACAAGGGTCACAGTATTCCTTTACTTGTGTGGGGTGTAGGAGTCAATGCACAGTGGTGTGTGGTTGTGTTTTGCAGAGCAGAAATTTCAGGAATACTAAGGATATCATCCCTCTATTATTTTAACATTGTGTATCTTCAGGAACAGATACACAAGATACTGATGTGGTGTAACATAGCTAAGGGGTGTGACTATCATGTTTCATTGAGCTGCAGTGCCCACTCGGGATTGTTGATAAACAATTGTATTTTGCCATAGGATACAACTACAGGCGACTGCTGTAGGCTTGAAAAATACTGTTATTATTTGTTAATACACTACCATACTATTACAGGAGCATTCAAAAGGGAGATCACAATATGTTTGTGTGACACAGTTTATATATCCCTTTTGCACAGTAATATATATAACTGTGTATGACCTCTGGGATCTCTTCTATGAAATTGCTGCTTCTTTGCTGCCAGGAGGTAACTCAAACCACTCAAGTGAGATTGCTGCTCCTTCTTTTTTACTCTACATTTGCCATTCAAAGCAGTGGATCACCAGTAATGCCACTAACTAGTAGTAGTTTGCATGAACTGCATGTTGTGGGATTTCGTAATGTTGCTGCCTATGTATATGCTTTGTCCAGAAGAAGAATAGCGAGATTACCTCCATGCTTACAAGGGGCAGCTGATGTTTACAGCCACCCCATAAAAAGACACCATCATCCAAGGAGTTTACTTGGCAAGGAGAAAACAGGTGTAGATTGTTAGGTGTTTCATCTGTATTGCACATACATTGGCACACACCTACAGAAAATTTAGATGTCATCAGTCTGTCTACCACTTTGGGTAGTTTAAAAATCGTAATCAGATGCTATTTTTCTAATGTTTTGTGTTTTAAGATGTAAACAATGAGTTTTTCTCTCCAGGCCTCCACAGAAAGGCAGGGTTTGTGCAGTTGAACTATCCCAATCCAACCAACAAATGGAAATAAAATAAATAAATAAAATATCATGGTTCTTGTTACTGGCATGTTGCACATGCCTGCATGTTCCTGCAGCTGTCCTTGTATGCACAATACATAAACTACAAGATCCCATACTGGACTTCATTTGATTCAGACTCCCATACTGGTTTTGAGTCTCAGGCTAACATCTTGTTTTGCTACACATTTGTGGAGATGTCTGCCAATGGTGGCCTTCTACAGGGGCTACCTACCTGATAAGAAAAAAATATATAAATGCTATGCTCTATCGCTGATAAGCAATGAAAAAAAATGGCAAATCATGTTTGAATGGAAACTAAATCAGTAAAAAAAAGAGTGCTCAATTTGTGCAGCAGATTAGAATAAACCAATAAATTCTACAGCACAATTGCCAATAAAAATAAAAGACTTTAATGAAAAAAGTTGAGCCCTTTCATCCCTAACCAAGGGACTTCATCAGTACACCACAACACCTAAGTCAGCGCTTTAAAAATCTTTTAAAATTAAGCCAGAACTGATCAAAACTAATGTCCAATTGTCTTACGAAAATATTTAAAACACAAGTCATCTAATTTAAGTGCATTTTAGAATCTTGAGTTACCAACATACAAGTGTATAAGAGTGTTTAATAAATGATCATCATACATTATCAATAACAAATACTTCAAGAAAAAAAAAACATTAAAATGTTTAAGGTAATCAAAAAGACTTTTAAAAAATGTTAAAGTTTTTTAATTTTTGTTTTATACCATTCTTCCAGTTAAGACTTCCTGACCTGAGTTTAAGGAGGGGAGAATAGAAATAACCTTGTTTAAGCTCACGATGGCAGTTGCTTTTAACTTAAACTGCTATAACATCTCCCTGTACTCCAGTTTAGTTTCCCAGTTGGCACCTCATAAATTAGCCTTAACTTGTTCTAGAATGGTAAAATGTGAAGGTCTTACATTGGGTACTAAGTGAGAGATGTTTATATAAATCTTTGTTAGAATTTTTATTGTTAATATCATACATGTGTTCATATATACGTTTACATATGTGTCTTTCAGTTTTGCCCAAGTAAAAACAAGTACAATCCGTACATTTTGCAAGGTAAACCACATTCTTAGATGCACAATTACCCTTGCAAGGGTGTACTCTAAAATCCCCCTCATATCCAAGTTCAATATCTCTCTTTCTAAAGTGTGAGGGCATTGATTACAACTCCCACATTTAGTTGCATCTACTTGTTTAACCTGTGTGTTAATAACACACAGTCTACTGTGGGCTGTGTCAAAAATCCCGTTAAGATTATGGACTGCCTTATGGACCAAAACTAGAGAGTTTCCCACATACTCATGCACTGTTGAGTTGGCTTTGAAAATAGTCCAGTTCCTGTCAGTACTGCTTTTCACATTCTTAGTATGAGCGTTAAATTGAATGACCATAGTTCGTTCAAACCTTTGTTCAAAATTGGGTGTGATCTCATTGCCTTCCTCTGTTAGACTGACACCCGATAGTGGTTTGTATTTAGAACCCCGGCCATCTCTGACCTCTTAACAGATCTTATCTTACAACCTAGTGGGGTAATCCCTAGCAATAAGCATCTGTTTGAGCTTGCTATATTCAATGATCATATCCTCATAAAAGAAGTCATCCTAACGGGACTCACACATTGCCCCTTTACCAGGTTCTTTTTTTGAAACACGGGGTATGCGCTGGTATAGTGCAGATATGAGTTACTGAATGCCATCTTCCATCTGGGATTTGAAGTTCCTACCGGTGTGTGATACAAGAGTTTCAAGGTAGTTGATACTGGAGTCACTGAAACCAGATGTAAACCATAAAAAGTCCATGGTGTCATTCAGTTAGGAAAGAAATTGTTCTGTGGAACTCTTACTTCCATCCCATAAAATAAAAAAAATGTCATCCAAGAAGTGTAAGTATAACTTGATGTGTTGATGAAAATCAGAACTGAAAACAAAGCATTGCTCCCATGATAACATCCAAGAAGTGTAAGTATAACTTGATGTGTTGATGAAAATCAGAACTGAAAACAAAGCATTGCTCCCATGATAACAGAACCAGGTTAGCATATATGGGTGCATATGCTGCACCCATAGCCATCCCTTGATTTGTTTGTATAATTCACCCTAAAGAAGATGCAGTTGTTTCTAACACCAAAGATAGCAACTCAGAAATTAAATTAATCTTGTTGTTGGATAAAAAATCATAACCTAAAAGGAAGTCCTGGAAAAAAGTCTAAATCTTCTTTTTTGGTATTGGATAAAAATAAGTTCACTATATCTATATTTAAAAAAACTTACATTCCTATCCCACAAATTGTCTTTGAGACACCTAAAAAAATCCCATGAGTCTTTCAATAATAGGGAGGAGGTGCTTCTACAGTATGCAAGTTTGAGCCACATATCAATTAGGATGGCTCTAGGTGAGTTTTGAACCTCTTGGCAGACACAATGGGATGAAAAGGGGGATTCAGCAGATTGTTGTGCAGTTTAGGTATACCTAATATAATTCCTCATCTAAGGGTGTGGTTTACATTGTGAAGTGTATGGGTTATACAAGTTTTTACATAGGTAAGAGCAAAAGACGCCTACGTAAATGTATACATGAACACTTTTATGATATTAATAACAAAATTCTAACAATGTTTTACATAAGCAACTTTCACTTAGTACCCAGTGCATGACCTTGAAATTTATCATTCTTAAACAAGTAAAGGCTAACTTATAAGGTGGAGCTGGGAAACTAAACTGGAGTACAGGGAGATTTATCGCACTTTAAGTTGAAAGCAACTGAAATCCTGAGCTTAAACAAGGTTATTTCATAGGCTCATAGGTGTGTACCAGGTTAATATAGTATGCAGGTTTGAGCTACATATCAATTAGGATGGCCCTTAGGATTAAACTGGCATCATGCCACCCGACCTTAGTTCCCAGTGCCTCTGTCGAGTAGAGCCACTGGAGCGATCCCTGGGGTGAATTTTCTATTTCCCATCCACTCATCAAGATTTCTCTTGATGATTATATTTATGATTTCTATTCTCCCCACTCCCCTCCTTAAAATCAGATCAGGGAAGTTTTAACTGGAAGAATGGGGTAAAAAAAATTATTTAAAAAAATTTTACATTTTTTTTAAAGTCTTTTTAATTACTTTAAATATTTTAATGTTTTTTCTTGAAGTATTTGCTATTGATATAGTATGATGATAATTTTTTAAACACTTTTACACCCACTTGTAGGTTGGTAACTCAGAGTCCAACATGCACTTAAATTAGATGACTTGTGTGTTAAATAATTTTGTAAGACAACTAGACTTGAGTTTTGACTGGTTCTGGTTTAATTTTAAAAGGATTTTAAAGAACTGACTTAAGTCTTGTGGTGTTCTGATGAAGTCTCTTGGTTAGGGACGAAAGCACTCAACTTGTTTTCATTAAAGTTTTTTATTTTTATTGGCAATTGTGCTGTGGAATTTATTGGTTTATTCTAATTTGGTTCATGCATCGAGCGTTCTTTTTTACGTTATTCATGCTCTGTCTTTCCCAGTTCATGGCATGACTCTTTATTCATGCACAGGCAGTTTTAGGAAGTTGGGTCTCTGGGCTGACTTGGCATCCCATTTTGCCACTGAGATGTGCAGGTGCCAGTTCAATGACCTGCATTGCCTTGTAAATGGCATAAGATGCCGAAGTGAGGTATGGATGCCCAGCATGGTATAGCAAGTATCACTCATAACTGCTGAATATAGCAGTTTTTCACAGGTCTACTTATAATATTTTACTTGATTTACTTTTTTGATAACACAATATTCCATGCTATTATAGATAGCTGTGCTGTAGTTGGCAATTGTTTCTGCTGTAGCAGTGCTTTGCAGGAAATGGCACAGGACTGTGACCCTTAGAAGCTGAGGACACACTTTTATCTTCTGATCAGTGCAAAGAACTGCATTAATGTAGATTAATCTGCTTCAGTACACCTAAACTCATTCATGCAGCTACTTTCACTCCTTTGTACATAGCTGTGGTAGTGTGCACTGTTCTCCTGCACTGTAAGCATCAGACAGATTGTATTTTCTTTTTACCCTGGGACATTTTGGCCTGCTGCATACTAGGTAACAGTCTCGATCTTGACAATGGACTAATCCCCCCCACCCACCCACCCCCATACCAGAATAACAGCATACCTAGAAGGGCTGTCATTTATATTGCTATTAATTAAGAGTTTTGCTGTGTTTCCTGTTTTGGACCTAACACATTACACATGCTCAGTAAAATGCTTAAGAAATTTCATGCAATGGGTGACAATGAGGACAAATACTCCCTTCTGCAAGTGATGTAGCCCTTAATACAAGTCAGCAGTCCCTTGCAGTCTCCATTCTATTCAACAGGAACTATATCTGCTGACTTTGTACCCTTGGCATATAATCTACACTCCCTCCTAAAGAAATATGCCTCCATCAGTGCCATACCCCCGCCACCACCACAGTACCTCCAAAAGGTGCCTGGATTACTTAAAAAATTACAAATGCATCTTAAATAGCATGAAACATGATTTAACCACACCCCTAACAATACTGTTCAACCTCAGCCTCTATACAAGTTTTGCACCAAGTTAATGGAAAACAGCTACAGTCATTCCCCTGCATAACGGAAGACCATCAACAGACTCAGGCAGCTACAGACCTATAAGTGTGACCAGCCTCATTCGTGCCCCTAAATGTCTGCCTACCTTTTGTTTGTCTATGCGTTTCTATGTCATCTCCCCTTTCTTATGTGTCAATATCCATCCCTATTTTTCTGTGCTCTTTTATGCGTATCTAGTTTCCATGACTGCCTCACTTTTTTCTACATTCCCCCACCTTTGTTCTTTTCTCTTCTCCCCATATTCCATTATGCATAAAATCAGGACTTGTCTCAAAAAAAAAAAAAAAACTACATTCCCTCTACCTTACTTTACCTTGCAGTGTTCCTGTCATGTGTTTTTCTTGGGCTCCCATTTGCCGACCTTTATTAATGTTTATATGTTTTTCCTCAAGTGCATTCAGTGGAAGCCTACGTCAGGTGATATCTTGTATTACCTGATTTCATTCATGTTCTCATGAACTACATTTAATATGAAGCAGGCCAATGCCCTTCTTTGTAGACTCTTTATGAAGAAGACCTGTTAAGTTTATCAAATTTCCCCTTCAGCTCACTAAAATTTCTGAAGTATGTCTATCTGCTTATTTATACTATATATCCCTACTTAGTAATCTGTATCTATCTGTATCTGTTTATATGTGACACTCTGATGTGCTGTCTGTCTTTGTGGCACTAGTCTGCATTTTATTAATGTACTGTTGCTTGATAACTGCCTGATGGTGGAAAAATAAAAAACACCTAAAAGTAGAAAACCTCAGAAATCATGTTTTTGCAGGGGGGCAAGCCCTCCGCACCCCCTACTGCTTAAAGATACCAACTCTTTGATCACATTATAGTCAAAATAATGGTAAAGTTCCTGTTCTGCACTATATGGTGATCTCCATTGATACATTTTGAGATTCCAAAGCTTCGAACTTCTAAACATCGGTATTTAGAGGTTCATGGTTTAGGGATTTCAAAATTTAAAAGTAGACCCATTTATCTATATCTATATATATATATATATATATATATATATATATATATATATATATATATATATATATATATATATATGAGCTAAGTTTATTGTAGATGCCTGTTTGATAATTTATCCCCCTCACTTTACTAGAGCAAATAAGAGAAAAACACATAACCAAATAAAGACTTAATTTCTACAATGTGCACATCTTTTTTTTCACATAACAATATTTATATATATATTCTACTTTCAAATCTCAAAATACTGAAAAACCGAATTTCAGTACCTCACGACTGAAATACCGAACATGCACTTTAACTGCTAATGAAAAAAAATGAAAGTTCATAATACAGAATTTTCAGCTAGTGACGTTCAGTTTTTTAATACTCCCTTCACCACAAAATCACAAACAACACCTCCCTGCCTACACCATAACAAAGCAACAAAACACACACACCAAGAAAACCCACATAACCTATGTATAAACAGGGGCCAAGCACCCTCTGCACCCCCCGCTACTTATATATATACCAACTCTGAGGTCGTACTACTATGAAAAACATAAAAAAACCCTACCATTACACATCCTGCACTTACTATGCACACTGTCAAACTTACACTCAAAAAACATACATACTACATATTTAGAAAACTAACTGCCTTGAAGACTAACACACTCTCACCTATCTACCCCAACCTAGTCCCAAAACTTCCCAAACAACTAAAAAATAATAAATCCCTACCCAAAATCCCTAAATAGTTAAAACCTACCTGTATCTCCAAAAACAACCACACATAGGTTCATAGGTTCATAGGTTTATACTAGGCTATCTGCCCTAAGGCATTTATAAGCCTAGCCCAAATTTTTGTGGCTTACACCACCCCTTATATGAAAAAATACTGTGCCCATTAGTTTGTTGTGCCTCTGTCCAGCAGTGACACAGATATGATTCCCGGGGTAAACCTACGATCTCCCATCCACAGGTCTAGATTTCTCTTGAACAGAGTCAGCAAGGTGCTCTGCCTCACATGGACTGGGATTTTATTCCACAGCATAGGGAGTCTCTGAGTGATAAATCTATCCCTCCAGCACGTCCTATTTATATCCGTGCTAAGGTTTAAGTCGCTTGCCCTAGTGGTTTTGGTGGATTTGGATTTTTTGAGGTGGAGCATGTCCATTAATTCCGGGTTGGACATGGCCTTGTATGTCAGGCACATGTCACCTCTGAGCAGACGGTATGCGACTGAATAGAGCTGGAGTTTCTTCAATCTGGCAGCATATGACAGATTTTGGAGTCCCTTTATCCTTTTGGTGAGGAACTTTTGGGGTCTCTCCAATTGCTGCAGATGTCGGGTGAGATACATCCCGAATGGGGCATTGTACTCGATCATTGGTCTGATAAGTAAAGAGTACAGGGGAGCAATGACCTCACTAGATCTGGATGTGAATCCCTTCATGATCAGGTGGGCAATGTAGAAGGTCTTTCTAACCACTTTAGCAATGTGAGTGCCAAAAGAAAGGCCACTGTCAACCTGGGTCCCCAGGTCCCTGATAACCTCTTCTGTGCTTAGTGGATTGCCACCTATATGGTAGCTTGGGGTTACCTTGTTTTTCCCGAAGGGTATGACTATACATTTTTTGGCGTTTAACTTCAGGCCATGGCTCTGGCACCAGCTATCTGTTTCCGTGAGTCCCTTCTGAAGGATATCCGTGTCCGATGCACTTTCCACTATGGCGCCCAGTTTGCAGTCATCTGCAAACTTTGTCAGCCAAAGTCCTCCCATGCTGGCCTGTACTTCTGAGAAGTAGATGCCAAACAATAGGGGGCCAAGGACCGAGCCCTGTGTGACACCACTTGTGACCATGTTTAAAAACCAGAACACACTGCACCTGGAAGACAAAGCACACCACACCACAACAGCTGCAGATTCGGTAAACTAACATTTGTTAAAGTGCAGTTTCGCATATCTGCACTTTCATTATTTTCAACTCAAGATACTGAAAGTTAATCTTTCAGTATTTCGAGATTTCAAAGGGGACCTATACACACATATATATATATATATATATATATATATATATATATATATATATATATATATATATTTTTTTTTTTTTCTGTGTTAGGCTACCAGGCAGTCAAGTTGCATGATGTATTTACAAATTCAGACATTTATTCATTAATTCACATCCAATACCCAACAATGCCCTGCTGTTTTCTGTCTGTATCTTTGTAAATGTATGGGAATCATCCCTGACTATATCAAACACAGTGAGACCAATATATCCAAATGGTTCTCAGTTGTTTTGAAAGTGCTAAATTCAGATGCATTTCATTCATCCCTCTTAAATCATTCCCATTTAGAAAACTCAGGTAATATAGCTGACAACCTTACATAACTCTTAAATGCAAGTTTAGAAGTGTGGAGAACAGCTTCTCAGATTCCTAAATTCTTAAGCCATCATAGTCTGCATATCCATTCCTACCTGGGTATTACTTAACATTTGTGGCAAATGATTTTTAATTCCACTTATATACATACAAATCTTTATCCATGTGGGCAAGCACATCTGAAAGCAGCAAAATGCATGATTATTATTCTGTTTCTTTGTTTTAAACATAGCACATATGGGGGAAAAAGAAAAGAAAACTAACTTCCATGTACCTATCTTTTAGATGCCTTTTAATGACATTTCTCAATGTTTAATTTATTTATTTACTTTTGTTGACTGGGAAAGTCTGACTGGGCAAAATGCCTTTCAGCAGTAGCAAGGGGAGAAAAGCTACACACAGAATTAAACAATATCATACATTAATACAAAGAGTATAAGATACGTAACAATTGAAGTACAGAGACATAGGATTAAACAAAAAATTTCAATAAAGTACATGAACGTAAATTAAAGACCAAGTTGAGGTAGAAAGAGAGAAAGTACTGGGGATCGATATGGCTGAATGAGACTGAAGTATAGCAGTTGGTTAGTGTTTAGATAAACTTCCAAGAATGAGAAATGCAGTGAAATAGTAAGGAGTTAATTAAAATGCAGTCTTTAGTGCTTACAGTTATGGTGTAAGCCTGAAGTTGAACAAGAGCATAGCTAGGAGTTATTTAGGTATTGTTTAAGTGGATTTTTTTAAAACGTTTAGTTTTGCAATTTGCTTTAAGTATAGTAGTCAGAAGTTTTACAGTGTGTAGACATAGCAGGGGCAGAGTAAGTCACCAGCAATATTATCAGATATGGTATTGAGTAAAAGTGATTTATAGGTTCTGAGGTAAGTACTGGTCTAGTTGTCCCTGTGGGACATTTTAAGCCTCTTTCCAATTTCTCATTTGGTGCTTGAATTAACCTTTCCCATCTGGTGTTAGACTGGGTTTACCCATCCCAAACTTGATAATTATGTATTACTCCAATGAGAATAACTGAGATCATAACATAGATAATTTCAATAAATTCTTGCATGCAATAAAGCATTTAGTTCCTGTCTCTGCCTAATAATAATATAGGAGGCAGTCCTGGAATACATTTTCTGTTTCCCATCCATAGATCTACATTTTACTTCAATATGGACAGGGATGAACTTTGTTTTCCATATATGAGGAGTCTGTTGTAGAGGCGTGGTATGCTTTATTTATTTTGAAAGCATAGCAACCTGTCAGGGGAATAATATTATATTATGTTTTGTAGTGCTGGATAGTTTATTGGATAATAGATTTATTTTGGGAGGTAAGCAGTTGTGAGAATGTAAGACACTGTCTGAGCTATTACATTGTGAAGTGTATGGGTTATACAAGTTTTTACATAGGTAAGAGCAAAATAAACCTACGCAAATGTATACATGAACACTTCTATGATATTAATAATTAAATTCTAACAATGCTTTACATAAACAACTTTCAATTAGTACTCAGTGCACGACCTTGAAATTTATCATTCTTAAACAAGTAAAGGCTAACTTATAAGGTGGAGCTGGGAAACTAAACTGGAGTACAGGGAGATGTTATCGCACTTTAAGTTGAAAGCAACTGACATCCTGAGCTTAAACAAGGTTATTTCATAGGCTCATAGGTGTGTACCAGGCTAATATAGTATGCAGGTTTGAGTTACATATCAATTAGGATGGCCCTTAGGATTACACTGGCATCGTGCCACCCGACCTTAGTTCCCAGTGCCTCTGTTGAGTAGAGCCACTGGATTGATCCCTGGGGTGAATTTTCTATTTCCCATCCACTCATCAAGGTTTCTCTTGATGATTATATTTATAATTTCTATTCTCCCCTCCTTAAAATCAGATCAGGGAAGTTTTAACTGGAAGAATGGGGTAAAAAAAATTATTTAAAAAAATTTAAATTTTTTTTAAAAGTCCTTTTAATTATTTTAAATATTTTAACATTTTTTCTTGAATTATTTGCTATTGATATAGTATGATGATCATTTTTTAAACACTTTTACACCAAATTGTAGGTTGGTAACTTAGAGTCTAACATGCACTTAAATTAGATGACTTGTGTGTTAAATAATTTTGCAAGACAATTGGCCTTGAGTTTTGATTTGTTCTGGTTTAATTTTAAAAGGATTTTAAAGAACTGACTTAAGTCTTGTGGTGTTCTGATAAAGTCCCTTGGTTAGGGACAAAAGCACTCAACTTGTTTTCATTAAAGTTTTTTTATTTTTATTGGCAATTGTGCTGTGGAATTTATTGGTTTATTCTAATTTGGTTCATGCATCGAGCGTTCTTTTTTACGTTATTCATGCTCTGTCTTTCCCAGTTCATGGCATGACTCTTGATTCATGCACAGGCAGTTTTAGGAAGTTGGGTGTCTGGGCTGACTTGGCATCCCATTTTGCCACTGAGATGTGCAGATGCCAGTTCAATGACCTGCATTGCCTTCAACACGGGCATAAGATGCCGAAATGAGGTATGGATGCCCAGCACAGTATAGCAAGTATAACTCATAACTGCTGAATATAGCAGTTTTTCACAGGTCTAGTTATAATATTTTACTTGATTTACTTTTTTGATACCACAATATTCCAGGCTATTATAGATAGCTGTGCTGTAGTTGGCAATTGTTTCTGCTGTAGCAGTGCTTTGCAGGAAATGGCATAAGGCTGTGACCCTTGGAAGCTGAGGACACTCTTTCATCTTCTGATCAGTGCATAGAACTGCATTAATGTAGATGAATTTGCTTCGATACACCTAAACTCATTCATGCAGCTACTTTCACTCCTTTGTACATAGCTGTGGTAGTGTGCATTGTTCTCCTGAACTGTAAGCACCAGACAGATTGTATTTTCTTTTTACCCTGGGACATTTTGGCCTGCTGCATACCATGCAACAGTCTCAATCTTGACAATAGTCTATCCCCCCACCCACCCACCCCCATACCAGAATAACAGCATACCTAGAAGGGCTGTCATTTATACTGCAATTAATTAAGAGTTTTTGCTGTTTTTCCTGTTTTGGACCTAACACATTATACATGCTCAGCAAAATTCTTAAGATTATTCATGCAATGTGTGACAATGAGGACTAATTACTCCCTTCTGCAAGTGATGTACCCCTTAATACTAGTCAGCAGTCCCTTACAGTCTCCAGTCTCCTCAGCAGGAACTATATCTGCTGACTTTGTACCCTTGGCACATAACCTACACTCCCTCCTAAAGAAATATGCTCCATCAGTGCCATACCCCCGCCCACAGTACCTTCAAAAGGTGCCTGGATTACTTGAATAAATATACATAAATTTAAAAAGATATACAAATGCATCTTAAATAGCATGAACCATGATTTAACCACACCCCTAACAATACTGTTCAACCACAGCCTCCATACAGGTTTTGCACCAAGTGAATGGAAAACAGCTAGAGTCATTCCCCTGCATAACAGAAGACCATCAACAGACTCAGGCAACTACAGACCTATAAGTCTGACCAGCCTCATTCGTGCCCCTAAATGTCTGCCTACCTTTTGTTTGTCTATGCGTTTCTATGTCTTCTCCCCTTTCTTATGTGTCAATATCCATCCCTATTTGTCTGTGCTCTTTTACGCGTGTCTAGTTTCCATGACTGCCTCACTTTTTTCTACATTCCCCCACCTTTGTTCTTTTCTCTTCTCCCCATATTCCATTATGCATAAAATCAGGGCTTGCCTCAAAAAAAAAACATTACCTTGCAGTGTTCCTGTCATGTGTTTTTCTTGGGCTCCCATTTGCCGACCTTTATTAATGTTTATATGTTTTTCCTCAAGTGCATTCAGGGGAAGCCTACAACTTCAGGTGATATCTTGTATTACCTGCTTTCATTCATGTTCTCATGAACTACATTTAATATGAAGCAGGCCAATGCCCTTATTTGTAGACTCTTTATGAAAAAGACATGCTAAGTTTATCAAATTTCCCCTTCAGCTCACTAAAATTCCTGAAGTATGTCTATCTGCTTATTTATATTATATATCCCTACTAAGTAATCTGTATCTATCTGTATCTCTTTATATGTGATACTCTGATGTGCTGTCTGTCTTTGTGGCACTAGTCTGCATTTTATTAATGTACTGTTGCTTGATAACTGCCTGATGGTGGAAAAATAAAAAAACACCTAAAAGTAGAAAACCTCAGAAATCATGTTTTTGCAGGGGGGCATGCCCCCTGCACCCCCTGCTACTTAAATATACCAACTCCAAGATCACATTCTGCACTATATGGTGATCTCCATTGATACATTTTGAGATTCCAAAGCTTCGAACTTCTGAACATTGGTATTTAGAGGTTTGTGGTTTTGGGATTTCAAAATTTAAAAGTAGATCCATTTATCTATATATATATATATAGATATATATATATATATATATATATATATATATATATATATATATATATATATATATATATATATATATATAAATATATATATATATATATATATATATATATATATATGAGCTAAGTTTATTGTAGATGCCTGTTTGATAATTTATCCCCCTCACTTTACTAGAGCAAATAAGAGAAAAACACATAACCAAATAAAGACTTAATTTCTACAATGTACACATCTTTTTTCGCACAACAATATATATATATATATATATATATATATATATATATATATATATATATATATATATTCTACTTTCAAATCTCAAAATATTGAAAAATCGAATTTTAGTACCTCACGACTGAAATACCGAACATGCACTTTAACGGCTAATGAAAAAAAATGAATGTCACTATACTGAAAGTTCATAATACAGAATTTTCAGCTAGTGACGTTCAGTTTTTTAATATTCCCTTCACCACAAAAATCACAAACAACACCTCCCTGCCTACACCATAACAAAGCAACAAAACACACACACCAAGAAAACCCACATAACCTATGTATAAACAGGGGGGCAAGCCCCCTCTGCACCCCCCGCTACTTATATATACCAACTCTGAGGTCGCACTACCATGAAAAACATAAAAAAAAACTACCATTACACATCCTGCACTTACTATGCACACTGTCAAACTTAAACACAAAAAACACACATACTGCATATTTAGAAAACTCACCGCCTTCAAGACTACACACACTCTCACCTATCTACCCCAACCTAGTCCCAAAACTTCCCAAACAACTAAAAAATAATAAACCCCTACCCAAAACCCCTAAATAGTTAAAACCTACCTGAATCTTCATAAACAACCACACATCATCCACCATGTTTAAAAACCAGAACACACTGCACCTGGAAGACAAAGCACACCACACCACAACAACTGCAGATTCGGTAAACTAACATTTGTTAAAGTGCAGTTTCGCATATCTGCACTTTCATTATTTTCAACTCAAGATACTGAAAGTTAATCTTTCAGTATTTCGAGATTTCAAAGGGGACCTATATATATATATATGTATTTCTGTGTCAGGCTACCAGGCAGTCAAGTTGCATGATGTATTTACAAATTCAGACATTTATTCATTAATTCACATCCAATACCCAACAATGCCCTGCTGTTTTCTGTCTGTACCCTTGTAAATGTATGGGAATCATCCCTGACTGTATCAAACGCAATGAGACCACTATATTCAAATGGTTTTCAGTTGTTTTGAAAGTGCTAAATTCAGATGCATTTCATTCATCCCTTTTAAATCATTCCCATTTAGAAAACTCAGGTAATGCAGCTGACAACCTTACATAATTCTTAAATGCAAGTTTAGAAGTGTGAAGAAAAGTTTCTCAGATTCCTAAATTCTTAAGCCATCATAGTCTGCATATCCATTCCTACCTGGGTATTACTTAACCTTTGTGCCAAATGATTTTTAATTCCACTTATATGCATACAAATCTTTGTCCATGTGGGCAAGCACATCTGAAAGCAGCAAAATGCATGATTATTATTCTGTTTCTTTGTTTTCAAACATAACACATATGGGGGAAAAGAAAAGAAAACTAACTTCCATGTATCTATCTTTTGGATGCCTTTTAGGGACATTTCTCAATGTTTAATTTATTTATTTACTTTTGTTGACTGGGAAAGTCTGACTGGGCAAAATGCCTTTCAGCAGTAGCAAGGGGAGAAAAGCTACACACAAAATTAAACAATATCATACATTAATACAAAGAGTACAAGATACGTAACAATTGAAGTACAGAGACATAGGATTAAACAAAAAATTTCAATAAAGTACATGAACGTAAATCTAAAAACAAGTTGAGGTGGAAAGAGAAAAAGTACTGGGGACCGATACGGCTGAAAGAGACTGAAGTATAACAGTTGGTTAGTGTTTAGATAAACTTCCAAGAATGAGAAATGCAGTGAAGTAGTAAGGAGTTAATTAAAATGCAGTCTTTAGTGCTTACATTTATGGTGTAAGCCTGAAGTTGAACAGGAGCATAGCTAGGAGTTATTTAGGTATTGTTTAAGCTGATTTTTGAAAATGTTTAGTTTTGCAATTTGCTTTAAGTATAGTAGTCAGAAGTTGTACAGTGTGTAGACATTGCAGGGGCAGAGTAAGTCACCAGCAGTATTATCAGATATGGTATTGAGTAAAAGTGATTTATAGGTTCTGAGGTAAGTACTGGTCTAGTTGTCCCTGTGGGACATTTTAAGCCTCTTTCCAATTTCTCATTTGGTGCTTGAATTATCCTTTTCCATCTGTTGTTAGACTGGGCTTACCCATCCCGAAATTGATAATTATGTATTACTCCAGTGAGAATAATTGAGATCATACCATAGATAATTTCAATAAACTCTTGCATGCAATAAAGCATTTAGTTCCTGCCTCTGCCTAATAATAATATAGGAGGCAGTTCTGGAATACGCTTTCTGTTTCCCATCCATAGATCAATGTTTCACTTCAATATGGACAAGGATGAACTTTGTTTTCCATATATGAGGAGTCTGTTCTAGAGGAGTGATATGCTTTATTCATTTGGAAAGCATAGCAACCTGTCAGGGTAATAATATTTTATTATGTTTTGTAGTGCTGAATAGTTTATTGGATAATAGGTTTATTTTGGGAGGTAAGCAGTTATGAGAATGTAAGACATCTGAGCTATAGCCAATGTAGTTATGTTAAAGTTATGCAGTTGTGACTTTTTGTAGGTAAATTGGTAGCAAATCTATCAATGTTGTTGTAACAGCTGCCTAGTTTCATTTTTGGGGCCCTGTGAAGGTTAAGTCAGGATAGATGAGGCATAATAGAGAGATGGTAAATAATAGGTTGATACAATAGTTTTCCTAGTGCTATAAGTGAGATGGTATTTGCTTCTGTGTAACAAAACATGTTTCTGATGTTTTTATAAAAGTTTGGAGAATGTGTACGTCCAGTTTTAGATACTCATCTTTTTTATTGCTGTACAATTTCTTTTCTGGTGGTGTATTCAAAGAATAATTTTAATGATTGTTTTTCATCTGGGAAATATTTTTGGGGAAGAGCATTTTTTAGCAATTAGAAGAATGTGAGATTTTCTTAGTCATGATTCAATGGATGAGAAGGAGGTTTGGATAAGTTCATTAAGTTTTGAGAGGTTTGGGGCAGAGTAGATGAGTAAGCAATCCTACTACCAACTGCTCCAACACAAATATCAGAGCAATCCAATGCACTTCTGGTTCTCCACTAATAATCATTTTCATCTCAGCCAAATCAACACATTTTCACCCATGAAAAACAACAACAAAGACAACAGTCCCAATTGATTCCTGTTTTATACAACCTGTTTGCTAATTATTAAAGGATAACCCGCCCTCTACACCATCTCACATAAACCTGAAACTCAGCCAGGTCAGTTTACTTTACAGCCAGTCCCAAGAGTAGCTCTTAAAAATATTTATGCATTCCATAATCAACAACATAATCAGCCTGTTGTGTAACTGAAAATAACCGCAGGTACCTGCATCTACCCTGTCTTTATCCTTATAAACCATTCCATCTCAGATAACAATGTTCCAGCCCCCTGGAAAAATAATTTATTATATCACTACTCAAAGGGGGCAATCCACCAAATTTACCAGCTATGGACCTATAGTTACCTTAACACTGCTATTACAAATTATGAAAGTGGTTATTTCTGCTACATCCCATCCTATGCAAAATCTGAACTTGGTGTTCTAGCTGGGTATCATGACCATTTGAATGGTGGTAGAGCTTATCCATGGTTTAACTATTGTTCTGCATGATTCATTGTCAATCAGCCCTAGATGATACCTACTGAAACAGTATACTACAATGCAGATGATGAACACTGATCACCCCATTCATTTGGGACCTTGCTTTGTACCATCAGCTGCAGAACAGCAATGATAATGATTCCTAAGAGTTTGCTGATGTCTGAAGTAAGACCCTGATGACCTCTCTCTTGAACTCGCAGCCTCAACTTTTATATGCATTTGACATGGCAGAACAAATAATCCTGCTGGACTATCTTTAACATAACTGTAGCCATACAGGAGTAGTCTGAGAAGGATTTGCCTCCTACCACTGTGTATGAACTCAGGAAATGGTTTCCTAGGGTTATCCATTCTTTCATCAGACACATATTGCAGAGTTCAGTTTTAGGCCTGTTACTAGTCACACTGTATACATTTCCTTTTTTGTTTCATTATTTTGAGGTGAAGTTTGCGACATCATTGTAATGCTGTCAAGCTTTTCTGTTCCATTTCACAGGAATGTATGTCTGGTAATAACAAGTTTGTGGAGGATTTGGAATGCATTTATAACTTAACACATCCACAACTGTTGCCATGGTATTTACTTTCACAGTACAAGACTTTTCTGAATGAACTATAGTCGCAGTACTACTTATAGTGGGGATAAAGCTCAGTCTGTACCAAAGCTGTGGGGTTTTGGGGTTAAGCAGTTGACAATAGATTGTCTCTGAAGGGACAGACTTCAGAGAAAGTTGGACCATCCTCTTCCCATCTTAGAAATATAGCCCTCATCATGCATTTTATTTCATCATTAATCATTTTAGCTGTGCTGCATGTACTGGGGTCTTATCATTTAGACTACTTCAATGTTCTGTACTTACCCAGACTCAGAACTTGTTCATTTGCAGTTGGTATGAAATTCCTCATCCTGAATATTGATTGGGGGTGAGACTGTGTTATATTGGTTCATAGCTGTGTACTAGGCTAAAGACCACAGGGACCATTTAAAGACATGCATCCCAAATGTATCTGACAAGTTTAGGAATTTAAGAGTATTCTAAAATGTATGGAGTAGGGCTTGGGTGATCAAGCATTAACAGGCTGCCTCTGTCCGTTACGGACATTGATGCCAGGCCAGGGTTGAATTTCCAGTTCCCCATACACTAGTTCAAGTCATGTTTTAATTGGGTTAGGAAAGATTTCTGCTTGACATAGGTGGAAACCTGTTCCAAAGAACGGAAAGTCAGAGACACATACCAGTCATTTCGACATATCCTATTCAAGTCACAGTTTAAATTCATAGATTGAGGAATTCTGATGCTATTTGTTTTTTGGTATGCAGAAGGTCCATCAGAGCTGTGTCCAGTGCTGCCCTGTATGCCAGTCATAGATGTCCCCTCAACAGTCCATAGGAGACTAAGTACAGAGATTGGGTTTTGAGACAATCTACAAAGGACATGCTTTTTATGGCTTGTATCCTTGCTATGGTTAAATACTGATTTAATGGTCCTGATAGGTCATGACAAATGCAATTTAGGAGGCATCATGGGATATCATCAGGGCCCATTTGTGTGGTATTCTTGGTGTTAGAGAGCACGTTAAGTACCTCCTCCCTAGTTACTGTTGGGGGGTTATATTCAATGGTATTTCCTGAGGGTTGATTGGAGGAGAGGGGTAAAATTAGAGCTGAATTTTTCAGACAGTTGATTTGCTATATCTTCTGGCTCAGTGTAGATGGCTACATTTACAAATAGCTCTGCACATTGTTGTGTGCTGCCTTTGAGGTTGCCAATAAGGAAAAAGGGCTGTGCAACCATTGTGTTAGGAAATATAAGTAAGGGGTTGAGGAGGATAAAGTCCCTGACCCCTTCCTGCAAAAGTGCTTTTGTTTTATATATTTATTTTCATTAATACACATGGATTTTGAAAGTGTCGCATTATCTAGCTTTTCAAAAAAAATTTTGCCCAGTAGTCACTCTGGAATTCTTACAGCAAATTCCCATTTACTTTTACTTTCTACATTTTTATTAGATATATTATAACTTGGGTCTTTGAAACATCTAGCAATTGTACCTTCTCCTGGTTAGCCAATAACTTAAATTCTCGTAAAGCTTTTAGTATGATATTTTAGTTTGCATGCCATTACGTCAGCCTTATAGCCAGTAGTAAAACTAGGACTGCCTTTCAATTTCTCAAGCATTTTGAGCATTATGCAGCTGATATCTATTTCCACACAAAGCAGTTTTCAGACCATATGTACTTGTAGGCAGCTGACATCGATTTCCATGCAAAGCAGTTTCCAGACCATATTTACTTGTGACTGAGACAAAAAGTGAACAACTGAAGTATTAAACCTAACATATTATGCTTTCCAAGTGGTTATATGTATGAAATTTGGTAAAGATTGTTTTCCCCATATACCGTGCTTTAAATCCTTCACAGGAAGATATTAGACAATCAGTCTACAGAGTGTTATATACCTAGCTAATAGCCAGATAGTGATCAAAGGAGAGAATCAAACCTTGAACTTTGTGACTCTGAGGTAAACACTTTACCCATTATGCCAACCCAACCATCAGAAATCCATTGAAATTCCCTGACTGTGTAATTTAATAATACATGCATAGCTTTGTCAAAATAAAAACTGAAGGGCATTCAGAAAAAATTGCAAACCATGGCATAACACTAAATATCAGAGATGACATTACTGAAAGTGACCTGATGCTGCTTAGATAGGCAGCAGGGACAGCACACTGTTATTATTGCAGGAAAAGGGCCACATAGTAAATATGAGCTACTGCATAATTACTAAAGTCACATGGCCAATTTGTTAGGCAAAGTATAAAAGAAGCTGCTGTAATACATAATGCAAACATCTGTAAAACATTTTGTAACGAGTGATGAACAGTTCTACAATTGCATTTTCTATTCTGCAAGCATTGACGAAGTATGTGTGTTATTAACAAAAGTCTCATAATTAATTAGGTAGAACAACAATCATGTCTGTGTACGTTTAGAACTGGTACGACATAAAATGTTTGCACTGGGTGGAATGAAGCATGTTGTTTTCAAGGTAGTTGGAAAGAGAACTCATGAAGAATTCAATACCATCAAATTCAGTTTCAACTACTGTGGAGTCTCTGTGCTTAGCAAGGAGCATATTACTGCCAAGCAGATCCCTAGGGACCAAAACACTGATCTCATTAACTACAGATCACTCTAGTTAAGATTACTTAACTAATAGCTTGTTACAGAAGACTTTGTCCTCTACATGTGATTCCTCACTGTTCTACCTGATTTTTTCTATTAGCAAAAACTCCAATATTTTGTGTGACGTTTAACTCCCCTTCAATAAATTAAGACACCTATTCCAAAAAAATCCTAGATTTAAAAAAAACAAAATTTCTCTTGAGCAGCTGGTTAATAAACCTACTACAGGGCATAACATTATTGGCCTCATTCTTACAAATATGACTGTCTCTCGCAGTAAATATCTGGTATCACATTCCTCAGTGATATCTGACCATGATCTTGAAACCTTCTCCTTTAAACTTCCAAATTTCATACAGGTAATCCCACTAAACTTAAAGACTGCAAACATGCAAACCTCAATCTACTCTATGAATAAATATAAAAATTCACTTATGACTGCAACTCATCTGACCTCGATACAGCAAGCAAGCTTCACTAAGCAATTGCACTCCTGTTTAGAAAAATGCATAGAAATAGCAGTTCGTACTAAATTAAGTGTCATGGGAAATTCAGACATGAACCACTGTGTCCACCACAATAAATAAGCAGTATTACAACAGAAAAAGAAACTTCTTAAATTACATAGTAGATGAAAAAAAGAAACTCTTATCCCAAGAATTATAGCAAAAAGATATAAAGACAGAAAGAAAGAACACTCACTGTCAGCTTCACTAAAGTAGCACATGAACTTAGACTTGCCTTGGAAGCTAAGGAAAATTATAAATCTAAGAAGCAATACCATATATTGTTCTGAGTTTATTCATAATGATATGTTATTCTCTTACGCTTACCATTGAATAGACAAATTGTTCAGAATGTATCTCACTAAGCAAATCGAACATTTAGAAAAATGCCAAAAATTCCTAACCTAATAGGTCACAGGCCTACTATCAAAAAAGACTGGCAACTCTACCCTTTACTAAGTCTGTTATATAATTTTGATGGGAGATCTCCGTCTAATTTACTGCACCATTAGTAAACTGGTTGTCTTAGACCTCTTTTATCTCTTCATGTCCAGTACCTGAACCATTACTAGATCCAGTGACCACAATCTGCACTATCAGATAAATAGAACATGGCAGAGGGACATGTTTATTACCTAGGATCTCCAAGACCTCTGGTATAAACAACTCCTGCATTTTAAGCAGTGCAGGTCATTATTTTCCTTTAAACAAAACCCGGATGACTCGATGGGTAGTCATAAATTTGGTCAGGGATTGACTAGTTTAGCCATCCTGGAGGAAGGAGGTGTGATGAAGAAGGCTACTAGAAAGGCAAGAATGGTCATAAGACTTTGTAGCCTTGGAATATTTATGAACTCTACATGAAAAGATGTCGATCTTCAACATATATATGGCTTTATGGTTTTCCATGCTTTCCTATTGTTACATATACAGCCCTTTGGAATGCCCTTTTAAGGCTGATCCCAGTGATCTTACAGCTTTATTGAAAAATTGAATGATTGATGCAATTGGATTAATTGTTATTTGAGTTATGTATAAAAGTGAAGTGGTAAGCACAGTTAAAATAGATCTGATGAAGCGTTCTTAGGTACGTGAAAGCGCTTATCTGTTTGTTCGTTAATAAAGAGTGGAATTTTAATCTTTGGTGGTGAGTTCTGCAGTGTTTTACTTCTATTTATTGTCTTGATTGACTGCACAACTCTCTGGGGACCGTACGGAGATTTCTACTACAGCATTTTTTCCTTTTGTATCACCGGAGGTTCCACGCCATGGATACATCATCCATTGAATTAGACTATAATCCTGGGATCAGAGACAGTCAACGCAACTGGGACAACCTTATTTTTCAATGAGGAAACCCTCCCTTGACTTTAGATCTACACACTCAGATTAATGCACCGGTGGTTTCAGGTAATACTGATAATGTAACTGAATTTAATGGCCTCTCGAAAGAGTTAGAAAATGACCTCTTTAAGCTACAGAGACATTCCTGGCAACGAAGGCACTTAGAAGCTTGTTTGCATTTTAAAGTTATTCCCAGGGGCATGCGCGTCTTATGTATGCCTACGTACGGAGAACAGCACCCTGTCTTACTGAAAAAATGGCAGGACCTAAACATTGAACTTGGGTTTGATTATATAAAATTGCTACTAGAATATTTTGCACCAATTGAATCGGAGCTGCAAAGTAAGGTGGAAGCCTTACGCAAGGACTTATGTGAACGTTTTACTTCTGAGTATTGCATAAGAAAATTAGAATATATCCATTCACAAGTTAACATTTATAGTGAAAAGTTAAAATTTATTAAACAACGCAAGCTATGCAGAGACCACAATGATTTCACACTGGGTCATATCTTTGTTTGGCCGAGGGTGCACAATGGTTTGCACTCAGATGTTACTATGGCAACTGGAATTAGAGCAGACATTGTTGATACGTCATCTACGAAGGACAAGACTCCATCATATCGCAATGGTGAGCACCACGAAACTGAGAATGCAATGACCACAATTATGCCGGATAGATCAGCTGGGGACAAGGCAGGGGCATCTACACCTTCCAACAGTGATACTCCTCCACCCAATCAGCAGATGCTTTGGAATACCACCAGAGATACGAGGCTAGGAGCGTACCCGAAGAATACATCAGCATGTCATGAAGACATGCATTTTTTACCTTATCCAATAAGGCAATCGAATTATGTGAGGAATCGCTCACAAAGCAGGGGTCGCAAGAAAAGGAAGTTCTCGGAGGACAGGTATGCACAGATGAAGAATACAGTGAACTGAGTTCCTTAATTTTTAATTTTTCCAAGTACAACTTAACTGATTCTGATATATCTTTATTGAATAAAGGGCTGGGTTTTATACCATCTCAACCCAGCCGGATTAATATAATGCTCACAGATTTAAGGTTGTTTGGACGTTCTGTTGCACTAAAAGTGTTTTTTAAAAACAATGTAACTTCTTCTTCCGACTATAATGTTGATGCAATAAGGAAGAAAAGTAGTTTTATACCACCATTTCCACTGAGTGTTGAATGTTTTATAAAAACATGTGAAGGTGATTTTTACAAATATTATTCCAGTAACATGCGTAAGAAATGTAATTATTACAACATGACCAGCATGGAGATTAGTTCTTTAGAAATGTTAAGAGATGACTCAACATTAACTATAAAACCAGCAGACAAAGGAGGGGGAGTTGTCCTTCTGGACACTTCTGATTATATTAAAAGCATGGAGGCCCTTTTACAAGATGTGAGCACATATAAGTTGATAACGTGTAGTGAGATAGAACAAATTATTTTAAACATACATGATAATATATATGATTTGTTAATGTGCAGACAAATAAACAAGGAAACTTATGATTTTTTACACATAGAATCTCCACTGATTCCATCCATCAAGGGATTACCTAAGGTTCATAAATGTGTCTTTCCAATACCTCTACGACCAATTGTGTCAGGTAGAGGGTGGGCTACTTCCACTATTTCCAAATATCTAGAAAATATATTGAGACCTATAGTTGATGGAATTCCAACTATATTAAAGGATACCTATAATTTATTGGATGACATTAAACAGTTGGATATAGATTTCCTAGCCCAAGAACACATACTAGTGACACTAGATGTTAAGAACCTCTTTACAATAATACCAAATGACTATGGAGTGCAGGCCCTGAGAGAAATTATTAATTGTAATACAGAGTTCAGTGTAGACAAACAAGTTTTACTATGTCATTTGTTAGACATAGTTCTTGAGAATAATGCATTTATGTTTGGTAACAGTTACTACCTGCAAAAGTGAGGGGTTGCCATGGGCACCCCTGTAGCTAACACATACGCTAACCTTGTAGTGTTCTATTGGGAAAAACATAATCTGTTCAATGATCCACATTTCAAGAAGATAAAACTATATAGGAGGTTTGTGGATGATATTATTATTTTATGGGAAGGCACTAATACTGAATTTCAAGATTTTTTGACTTATTTAGAATCCACTACAGAATTTCTACGCTTCACCATGGAATGGTCACATGAGACCATAAATTTCCTAGATATAAGCTTGACACTTATGGATGAGGGCTGCATAGGGTATACGCTCTATAGAAAACCCTGTTGGAAGAACACTCTATTGAACTACGACAGTATGCACCCTAGGCATATATTTCCAGGGGTTATAAAAAGTCAATATGTCAGGCTGACAAAGTTGTGTAAGGATAGAGATTCATTACTGAAATAAGCAGAACATATGCAAAACCTGTTTCTAGATAGAGGTTATGATAAGGAATTAGTATGCCAGATAAAAGAGAATGTTCTGGGACTATCACAAATAAAGAATAAGGCTTATGGTCACAACAAAAGGATAAATTACAAACGACCTGATAGAGGCTTGATGTTCACTTTGCAATATACGAATGATATCAATGCCTTGAAGAATATTATTAGCCGTAATTGGAATGTACTTACAATGGATGATAGAGTTAAAGCTATAGTGGGGGAAAGACCTAGATTTGCTTATAGGAATTCTCTTAATCTTAAACGGATATTATGCTTTAAAGAGAATAAGCAAACTATTAAACACTATAGATATACTCCAAGGTCATGAACTTACCCTTGTGGGAAATGCAACATGTGTCAGTACATAACAACTACACAGGTCTTTGAACGCTCTAAGATGGATTTTATATTCATCCCTAAATGCTATACCACTTGTGAGACTAAGAATGTGATATACTTAGCTTCTTGCCTGGAATGCAACACATTTTATATAGGCATGACTAAAAGGAAATTTAAGCAGAGAATATACAACCACATCTATGATATCAGGAAATGCAATGAAACCAATGCACTAGCCAGACACATTATGGAATATGAGGGACATAAGTTTAGCTTTAGGGTCCTGCAAGTGGTACATTTCAGAAAAAGAGGTGGTAGTAATATGAATTTGCTAGCCACTACAGAACTAGATTGGATTTTGAGGATGGGGGCACACCTACCCCCTGTTCTCAACCACACCATTTCTTTGAAACCTGTTTTGGATACCAGGTTATATTGATGAATATGCTCTTATATAATATACTATATGTGTAATATTATATTCTCCTGTTTAACTGTACTTTCTTAACAGTTAACTACCATACTTATCTTTTCCTCTTATCCCTAACTTCCTCTACCTACACTTTTCTTTTTCCTCTTATCCTTTTAACTTCTATTTTCTTTTTAAACTTTCTAATTACCTTTTTTAGCATTTTACTAGCTTTATCGCTTTTCACTCTTCTACCTCTGACTAAAATTCCCAATTGACAAATACATATTTTTTGTTACTACTTTTTTAGATATCCTTTACTTCTGTGCCTCTATTTATCTCCTAATTTGACCTCATCTGAACAAAGATTGAATAATCATACTGTAACCTACTTGTAAGTTAATAGTCTACATCTGTCTTCTGCTGGTGGACATTTTGTTTTGTTTTGTGTTTGTTGTGTAAAAAGATTGATGATCTTATCTACTTAGTTCTCATGTATTGTTGTAGTGTATTAGTATTAGTTTCTCCCCTCGCCTCCTCTGAAAAAATGACATGTATCCAGCCAGACTAGCCCGGTTAACAAATGTAAAATAAAATGTAAAATAAATAAAAATAAATAAATAAATATTATATTGTATATACATATTTTGCTGCACATTGATTTTGATAGTTATTTATTCAGTTATTTATTTATTTATTTATTCATTCATTTATTTATACATCAATTATCATGTAGCATTAGTTGTAAGTTATTGATGATTTTATAAGTATATTTATTTAAAACATCTTTTAATCATTCTATTTGATAAATTGATATATACACATATAGACATATGTGCAATAATATTGTTTTCACCTATACATCTTGTAGCAAGGTGAACAATGGATATAGATACACATGTTTTATTGATTATATGCATATATTTATTTATATACCTCTATACATTTACACATATATATTTTAATATAAAAGTTATATATTTATTACATACTTATTTATTTATTTATTTATTTATTTATTTATTTATTTATTTATTTGTTGGCATATTATCTGATATTTTAACATACATATGGAGTATGTTTGAGGTATTTATTACATTTGTTGCATATATATATATATATATATATATATATATATACCTCACAATGTTTTAATGTTCATGTTCAGCATGTATTATTTGAGAATAGGGATGAAAATATATTTAAATAAGACTCTACATGAAAAGATGTCGATTTTCAACATATATATGGCTTTATGGTTTTCCATGCTTTCCTATTGTTACATATACAGCCCTTTGGAATGCCCTTTTAAGGCTGATCCCAGTAATCTTACAGCTTTATTGAATGATTGAATGATTTTTTGATGCAATTGGATTAATTGTTATTTGAGTTATGTATAAAAGTGAAGTGGTAAGCACAGTTAAAATAGATCTGATGAAGCGTACTTAGGTACGTGAAAGCACTTATCTGTTTGTTCGTTAATAAAGAGTGGAATTTTAATCTTTGGTGGTGAGTTCTGCAGTGTTTTACTTCTATTTGTTGTCTTGATTGACTGCACAACTCTCTGGGGACCATACGGAGATTTCTACTACAACAATATTTATGAACTCTATGAAAAGATACGTGTATTGTTTAACAATATACTGCAGATTGGTGATTTCTTATTGAAGCTTTCTTATTATGGGGGAAAATGATCACTTTCTGAATCCTTCTGACACTGAATTAGATAATATTAGTGATTGCTTAGCATTTGTTTTCAAAGTTTGCTATATCATTTAAATAGTAACCAAATTGTTTTCAAGCTCATGAAGCAAAATCCCTTTCAAACATTCTCTAGCAATAGTTCTAAAGATGAATGGTGGACAAGAGAACATACAAAATGTACACTTAATTCAAATGAAACAGCAGAAAACAAATATTTTCACACAATAGTGCTTTATTTAGTTATTGTAAAGCCCTGCCATTTCAGAGGGATACTTAAATCATAAACATGCATGACATTACCATTTCCCTTAAAGGCATGCCAGTGTCTTAAATGAATAGATTTTAACACAGATTTTGAAGTTTACATATTCACTCGCACTGCGTCAGTTTGAAGCTTTCTGTACAATGTACTATATCACCCCTCTACTGCTCTGATTAATAATTTAAACGACTTGAAATTTAATGTGCTCTATCCATCTCAGCAATGTGTTTAACTAAAGCAGTGTATGCATTCCATTTCTCTGTGCCATAAAAATGGATGGATATTTGATCTCTGAGCAGCTTATTGTTTTTTTTCCCTCCAAAGAAGAGGGTGCATTCCATGTAAATTGCTGAAGACACCACATTAGACTTATGCAGTCAGCACAGGATTTTTGTTTGCAATGTTTCCCACCTGGTAGGTTTAAAAACAGTCAATTTTCAATAAATATTTAGGCATGGATAAGTATCATTTTTGCCTGAAAATATTGTCCTAAGTACAGAGTGTTTAGATAATAGTAATCTTTTTAAGTTCTACTAGTTTTTGAAAATAATTAGCTACTTATTATATTCACAATGTCAGGACAAGTTAAAATCTTTATATTGTTTCTAATAGTTTCATGGATCTCTTTTGGATTTCTAAATTATTATGTTGCTAGGGAGTTTTACACCATACCCATCTTAGGGAAATATGGGTTGTTATCATTACCTCTGTGTAGTAAGATATCTGAAGTAGCTTCTTTTATCTGATTGTTCAGATAACCTCGTCTAACAAAATCTGGGAACATAGACTGTAAAACAATTACTAAATAGTCATTGTCAGTGGTGAGGCATGAAGTCCTATCTACTTGTATTTTAACAATGCTCTTATTACTAAGACTTAGAAACTTTTTTTTTCATTTCAAATCAGTGTTTTGCTTGCATGATATACTATACAATTTAATATACACGTCAGCCTGTTCATTTAAAGAAAAAAAAAACATATCTAAAATCTAATTTCAGTTTCTGAACATGAAACATACAATGGTAAAAATTCAGTGTTGATGCAGCTGGTATAAATGAAAATCATTTACTCAGTCAAACTGGTCAGCTCATAATGCATTACATTGCATGAAAATGATTGCTATTTTGTTGCACTTCTTTGTTTACAGTGTTACCTAAGGAAGGGGCAAAAAATATACAAAAGTGTATGCCCAGGTATAGAGATATTTCCCAATGGTAAGATCGATTTAATATGCCCCTTATTAGAATTAACTTTAGAAAACAACATTTTTGTTTTTGAATAATGTTTAATTTTTATAACAGACTGGCTTAGCAATGAGTACTGCATGTGCCAGTAGATAAGCCAATCTTCATAGGTTCATACGTGTTTGCTAGGCTAATGACCACAAGGGCCTTTTTAAGCCTAGCCATGAATCCCAAATCTCTGACAAGTTCTCGTACCCTTAATAAGTGTAAGCATGGGCCTGGGAGATGAACTATTTGCAGGTTACCTGTTTGCATTAGAGAAATAGGTGCCAATCCAGGGATGAATTTCTGGTTTCCCATCCAATTGTCCAAGTTACACTTCATTTGGGTAGGGATGAACTCTGCTTGACATGGATGGGGAGCCTGTTTAATAGACGGGGTAGTCTCTGGGATAGATATCCATCTCTTCAGCAGGTCCTATTTATATCTTCCTATATCAGAATGACATGAAGCACATGATTCTAAAGACTCTACCTTTTTTTCAGCTAGACTGAAATTTTATTCCCAATTACTGGTCAAATTTTTCATCTGAAAAAGTTGTTTAAGTTTGATAAGTCCCTGGTAAACAATTGGCAATAAATAAATAAATAAAATATTTTTTTAATTTTTTTTAAATATTAGCATTGTATTCATGCAATTTGATTTTTTCATGTGCAGAAAGTGAAACTGGATTTTTACAAGTTATGGTATGGGGCATTTGTAATGCTTTGCACTGTGACTAATATCAGTGATCTAAAATGCATTATTGTTTCTATTATTTGTGTATTTCTTCATTCATTTACTCAAAGTAAGACTTCTGAGGTATGCTTAGTCTATAAAGCAGCTGTAACTGCCCAGACACGTTTTGATGCACTTGTGTGTATGAATGTGTATGTACATGTGCGTGTACTTGTGCGCATGTGTGTGCGTTTATGTGTCTGCATGTAAGAGTGTGCGTGTGTATATGTGTGTGTGTGTGTGTGTGTGTGTGTGCGCGCACGCTACTTATCTTATATTTTGAATATAACCATGTCAACATATCAAGCATGATCAAATGTGTTATATAAACATTGCACTATTAAGAAAAACATAAAAAGAAAGAGAAATTTCTATTTCTGCTGCACCATGTAAAGAGTGAACAGGATAATCCGTAAAACCAACATCCTCTTTACATTCCATAGTGTGATGAAAGGGATGCTGTAGCCAGTAATTGTCTTCCTGCATGAGAGACAGTTGTACACATACATCATCAAGCTATGCTATATCCAGTCACAATATCAACAGCAATTTAGGTTACACAGCTATTGTAAAAGATATGAATGTCTGTGGATCACAAGAATATAGTACTGAGTCACCTGAAACAGCTGCATTTGAGTTATTGTACTTCATGTGTGTTAAAATGGAGACCCTATGCTGACAGTTGTATTTACTTTTCAAGGATGGTGGGTACATTCTTTTGAGATCTAGCCAAACACCAGTGTTGCTTGAAGATAGACACATATTCCTGTTTTGCTATATGTAATAATTCCAATGTCTGTCAATGTAGTCTTATTCCAATATGCAGCCCCTGCATTTCTCTCTTTTTATAAAATAGGTATACAGTATTTATTATATGGGGATTTGTTATGGGATCACATGGCATTTAAAGCTGTAATTCTTCTTCTTCATGCTGTGTAATCATAATCACTTAAATTTGTCTATGTTGTATTCTATGCACTATGCTTTATAATATACATGCTATGGACTATTGCAAGGCAAATTTGCTGACAAAATTGTAGAACCCTGAACTCAGTGTAGAAATGCAGTTATCTTTTAAGTTCAATCACTTTTCTTGACGTGCTGTTTATATGGATGGATAATGGTTTGGCAATATTTTTGTTTAGAAAGGAAGACAGATAGGTATGTAGGTAGATAGAAATGTTAGCAGTTAGGCAGACAATGGAGATAGACAGATAGACAGAACAATGAACATGAAATCATTCTGTAATGGGGCTACCTCCTCATTCAGCCATTATATACCTAGTATATATTAAACATAGAGAGCAGGGATTATGGACAGTGTTACCTTTGCCCTTATATAAGTAAGTTATCAAAAAAAATCACACAAATTATATCTATCTAATATAATTCATTGCAGTTTGCTGCTTGAAATCTGCTGAACCAGTCAGCTGTACTTGATAAATAGCATAACAGTTTTCAAACTATGCCAATGCTATGTCCTTTAACAGATATGGAGACATACTCCAAGGGTTCAGTGATCTACAATAATGTATATCTGCCTATGTATTTACTGGAAGCATGAGCCACATAAATGCAGTTTGGTGAAGATGTGGCTACTATGCTACTTTGTAACAGTTCAGACTGTAGCCACCTAGTGCTATGATGTGCTCATTGTTTTGGTCTGCATGTAATCCTTTGGTCATATCTGACATTGGCAACAAAGAATATACCATGTAGGCTCTATAAGTCATATAAGTGAAGTTCATTTATACACAGACTTTACTAGTATACAGCATTTTTCAGTAGTAAATGTTTTCAAACTGTGATTTGCACATACCTTACTGACATTCTGTAAATGTATCATGTCTTACAGTGCAAATTCTGTAACACCTTATTTACTGACTCTTCCCTTAACAATATTGTCAAGTTTTTAGCCATAATGTTGCTTTCATCTTAATGATGCAGGAGCAATTAAGCTCTGGTGGCTATATGTTAGAATGTGTAGCACCACGGAGACATTCTTCTGCTCAGTGCCTGTTATTTACCTATCACAAATCAATACATAGGTGGCTACACTTTTCCTGCTGTTGCTGGAATACTGGAGCATGCTAACCTGCATGGGTTTCCCTTTGTCATACTTTGCTTGTGCTGTGCTGCTTTACCTTGCCTTCTGGCATCATGTGACATCACACTTCATTGTACTTGCAACACTAGGTGTCATTGGTTTGGCACACAGCTGGCTGAGTAGATAAAGTGTCTACCTCGCAACTCCCGAAAATGGAGTTAAGTCCTTACTACTGCTTATATTACTTATGGGCTTTATTTGAAAGTTCCTCCTACATTTCATGGATGGTACTAGAGGACACACACACACACACACACACACACACACACACACACACACACACACACACACATGCACACTATATAATGCTAACATATGGCAATTCAGAAGACTGACACTTTTGCCTGTTTGCATAACTCCAGGATGTGTAATAATGTCATTGTGACTATGAAAAGCAATGCCAACCTAAGAAGGACTTTTTGACACCACATAACAGACATCTAGCTACAAGTGAACTGAATAACAAGCCACAGTGAGACAGAGAATGCAAAATTAATTTTTGAACCATAGTTTTGTCCTAAGCAATGCCATTACTTTTGCAAATAGAGTTCTTCAAAGAAAACTTTTAGAGAAATTTCTAGAATAAATAAAGCAAAATAATTTAAGCATAAGTCACTTTGCCATTAAACCTGTGCATTGCTGTCTTATTCTAAAACAGGAATTAATTTAATCTGAAGATTTCACTTTCTGTAATTGTACTATTACATGCTGTTCTGCTCATTTTGATGGACTTTTATCATAGTTGTAACATGATGGCATAAGTTCTATGGCAGGTGGTATGCACTGAAAATGATATTAATAGTGGGCCAGATTCACGAAGGCTTGCACAGAGTCTAAGAGTAGAGTAAGACTCCAGACAGCCAATAAGTCTGCCGAGCGATCCAGGAACAGCGGGCAGGGGCGTGCATGAGAGCTCCTAAAGCGACTCTTGCACGGACAGTGTTAGGATATGCAAATTACCTCATTTGCTGCTGAAAGCTATGCAAATGAGGTAAATATGTGATCCAGGAAACACAAACCTGTCCGAGTAAGAGTAGTGTTATTTTCAGAAATGTACTCCTTTGGTAACTGAGTACCGTTATGCAAATAGTAAAACGGAGCTATGACACCTCCAAATAAAGGATGCATCCAGTTGAGGAAGCATGCCAATGGCCAAATATAAGGCCATTGGTATTATTATGTGTTGCAAAATAATAAAAAACAATTTTTTCCCCCGATCTCAAATGTTTAAGCGTAGAACAGCACCGCGCAAACGTGCGGCGCTCTAAAATCCAGAAAAAATATTCTAAAAATAGGCATTTTATTAAATATATATTCATCTGCCATGCAGGTGAATGGCAGGCTGAAGACAACATGGCTACTGAATAGTGGTTGCTAAGGGGGGAAGCTCAGTCTGAGAGATGTAACCAAGCATTAGTAGGCAATCTTATGCAAATGAGTATAAGGATAGTGAATCCCAATTTTCCCTGCCATGTGAACCATGTCCCTAGAGTGTAAGAGTAGCATTAGGGGAGTAACAGAGTAGAAGATAGGTGACATCATGAGGGGGGTATGTATCAAAGATTGTAAGCGTATTGGAGCAGAGTGGCATGTGTTTGCTGTGAGTTATTCAGGACTGGAAGTGACGTGTCTACAGTTGTCTGAACTGAAACCCAGAAATTGAAGGTGTATGCCATGGCTATCACTAAAATTTCTTGCAAAGATGCTTACACTGTGTGCACGCGTGTGAGTGCCTGTAAACCCGTCTAAGCCTGTGTGCGCATGTGTGCACCCGTGTAAGCATGTGTAAGGCTGTCTGAGCCAGTGTGCGCGCATGTGCACCCACCTAAGCCTGTGTAAGCCTGTGTAAGCCTGTGTAAGGCTGTGTGCGTGCATGTGCGCGTGTTTGTGCTTGTTTGCGTGGCACTGCCCCCTGTGGAAACAGAAAGGGAAAAGGAAGGAAAAGAAGTAGTAGGAAGTTAACCAAGGAGAACTAGCAGAGCTGCTAGGTGAACTCAATCAGAATCAGCCAATTACACAGGCAGTACTCTAGCCCAGCCCAGCCCAGCCCAGCACTTAAAACTCTGCAAACAACATTCCCTCATGTTTTTCTCAGAAACACTGCAACACTGCAGTCTACAGAGAGAAGTGAAAATTTAAAAAGCTTAACTGAGACAAAAAAATGTTAGGGACTGCCATTGCGATTATAAAGCAACATGTGCAAGATGCTGAGGATGGTGCCATTGCAAATGCTGCTGAGCAACCCACAGTGAGGAGACGGAGAAGAATGTACAGACCCAGGGTAACCTACCAGGGGCTACATGAGCTGGAGATAGTGGAGCGCTATAGAGTGGACAGAGACCTCCTGCAGCAAATTGTTTAGCTGTGCAGGCCACGCCTCACACACAGATCCAACAGAGGGGAACCCATTCCAGTGGAAACCAAGGTATGTGCTGGACTAAGAATACTAGCTGCGACTGAAATGCTTCGCAAGGACGGCTTGCACGGTCAAACCAAGTAGAGCAACCACAAATGACCAGCAAAAGCGATGGTAAACCCAGATAGTAACAAATCCTTTATTAATCAAGATAACATATTGAAAATATGTCAATAAACCAGACCTGTTTCGGCCTCACAGCCTTTGTCAATGGTATACAGAAATAAATTGGTTAAAAAAGAAGAACTGGTACTGGTTATATTTATAGTCCTCCCTGTTAGACCAGAAATCATTGGTATAGCCCAACTTAGTGTTTGGGATGTATAAATGCCCCAAAAATTTTTTTTATAAATAATCAAGATCAGTTCATATATAAAAATGAAACAAACAGTTAAGTATTAAATGATTCCATAACGCTATAAGCAAATATGAAAAAGTTTAAATGAATTATGTAAATTACATATTGTAATATTAATATATCCTGATTATGCAAATACAAAAAATCAATCAAAGCCTAACTAGAGGTTATAAAAGTATATTCAAAAATTGCAGTGATAATAAAAAGGTATTATAATAACATCTTGGCGCTAAAGTGTAAGTTGGTCTTCCTAGTCACTAGGACTACATAATTCCAAGATCATAAATTAACAAAACAACATAAATACCACCATTCAGGGAAAGCCAAATAAAAAAATAAAAATATATACTGCATATATCAATGTAAATAGATGGACAATGCCTCTGTTATAGATGGCATTCAGACCTGACGGAAAAAGTGCCCCAAGCTTTGTAATCCAATATTGTTCTTTTCTATTCAAAATAGAGTGCCAACCATGTTGATGACTATGATCCCCTACAATTTTGTCAATAACCATGAACTTTAATTGTGCATTGGAATGTTTGATGGTGTGTCTATACAAGGTATTAGTTTCCTTCTTATTTCGGATGTCACTCTTATGTTCTGTCATACATATTCGGAGGGATCTAGATGTTTGGCCCACATAAAATGATTGACACTGACATGTGGCCAAATATATGACCCATGTAGTGCTACAATTAGCAAAAACCCTGGTCTGATACACCCGTTCAGTATTAGCACTATAGAATTCCTTCAATGTGTAGACCTGGGAACATCAACAACAATGGACACAAGGAAAGGTACCTATGTGTCTATCTCCTGTTAAGGTAGTTTGTTGATAGATAGCTCCTCCTCCTTCCTTGTGTTTATAGTGGGAAAACAACCCCCCTAGAGTTTTACCCCTTCTGAAAGACATATGACATGTTGTGCCTAATAGTGTTCTTAATTCATCGTGTGCCATCAATATATTCCAATTGGAATTCAAAATGTCCCTGACCAGCTGATGGTTCCTGCCATATGTAGTGACAAACCTTATTGTTGAATCCTGATCTTTATTATCCAACTTTTTATATTGCAATAATGTTTGTCTATCCAATGAATTACTCCATTTGCTGGCCAAAGAGATATCCCTCATTTTGTATCCTCTATGTTTAAATCTGCAACATAAGTTGTTCCTAGCTATTTCGAAATCACCCCCTGATGAACATATGCGTTTCATATGCATGAATTGTGATTTTGGTATATTGCGGATGGTGTGGTAAGGGTGCATGCTGGATGCATGTAACAAGGTGTTATATTGAGGGTATTTACGAAAAACTTTGGTACTTAAGTTATGATACTCATTACGGACATTTTGAATTCCAATTGGAATATATTGATGGCGCATGATGAATTAAGAACACTATTAGGCACAACATGTCATATGTCTTTCAGAAGGGGTAAAACTCTAGGGGGGTTGTTTTCTCACTATAAACTCAAGGAAGGAGGAGGAGCTATCTATCAACAAACTACCTTAACAGGAGATAGACTCATAGGTACCTTTCCTTGTGGCCATTGTTGTTCATGTTCCCAGGTCTACACATTGAAGGAATTCTCTAGTGCTAATACTGAACAGGTGTATCAGACCAGGGTTTTTGCTAATTGTAGCACTACATGGGTCATATATTTGGCCACATGTCAGTGTCAATCATTTTATGTGGGCCAAACATCTAGATCCCTCCGAATACGTATGACAGAACATAAGAGTGACATCCGAAATAAGAAGGAAACTAATGCCTTGTATAGACACACCATCAAACATTCCAATGCACAATTTAAGTTCATGGTTATTGACAAAATTGTAGGGGATTGTAGCCAACAACAGGGTTGGCACTCTATTTTGAATAGAAAAGAACAATATTGGATTACAAAGCTTGGGGCACTTTTTCCGCCAGGTCTGAATGACCATCTATAACAGAGGCATTGTCCATCTATTTACATTGATATATGCAGTATATTTTTTTATTTTTTTATTTGGCTTTCTCTGAATGGTGGTATTTATGTTGTTTTGTTAATTTATGATCTTGGAATTATGTAGTCCTAGTGACTAGGATGACCAACTTACACTTTAGCGTCGAGATGTTATTATAATACCTTTTTATTATCACTGCAATTTTTGAATATACTTTTATGACCTCTAGTTAGGCTTTGGTTGATTTTTTGTATTTACATAATCAGGGTATATTAATATTACAATATGTAATTTACATAATTCATTTAAACTTTTTCATATTTGCTTATAGCGTTATGGAATCATTTAATACTTAACAGTTTGTTTCATTTTTATATATGAACTGATCTTGATTATTTATAGGTTCATAGGTTCACAGGTTTATACTAGGCTATCTGCCCTAAGGCATTTATAAGCCTAGCCCAAAGTTTTGTGGCTTACGCCACCCCTTATATGAAAAAAATACTGTGCCCATTAGTTTGTTGTGCTTCTGTCCAGCAGTGACACAGAGATGATTCCCAGGGTAAACCTACGATCTCCCATCCACAGGTCAAGATTTCTCTTGAACAGAGCCAGCGAGGTGCTCTGCCTCACATGGACTGGGATTTTATTCCACAGCATACAGAGTCTCTGAGTGATAAATCTATCCCTCCAGCACGTCCTATTTATATCCGTGCTAAGGTTTAAGTCGCTTGCTCTAGTGGTTTTGGTGGATTTGGATTTTTTGAGGTGGAGCATGTCCATTAATTCCGGGTTGGACATGGCCTTGTATGTCAGGCACATGTCACCTCTGAGCAGACGGTATGCGACTGAATAGAGCTGGAGTTTCTTCAATCTGGCAGCATATGCCAGATTTTGGAGTCCCTTTATCCTTTTGGTGAGGAACTTTTGGGGTCTCTCCAATTGCTGCAGATGTCGGGTGAAATACATCCCGAATGGGGCATTGTACTCGATCATTGGTCTGATAAGTGAAGAGTACAGGGGAACAATGACCTCACTAGATCTGGATGTGAATGCCTTCATGATCAGGTGGGCAATGTAGAAGGTCTTTCTAACCACTTTAGCAATGTGAGTGTCAAAAGAAAGGCCACTGTCAACCTGGGTCCCCAGGTCCCTAATAACCTCTTCTGTGCTTAGTGGATTGCCACCTATATGGTAGCTTGGGGTTACCTTGTTTTTCCCGAAGGGTATGACTATACATTTTTTGGCGTTTAACTTCAGGCCATGGCTCTGGCACCAGCTATCTGTTTCCGTGAGTCCCTTCTGAAGGATATCCGTGTCTGATGCACTTTCCACTATGGCGCCCAGTTTGCAGTTGTCTGCAAACTTTGTCAGCCAAAGTCCTCCCATGTTGGCCTGTACTTCTGAGAAGTAGATGCCGAACAATAGGGGCCAAGGACCGAGCCCTGTGGGACACCACTTGTGACCGGCTTGGAGTCTGACATAGCGCCAGCAACTCTAACCCTGTGGGTTCTGTCCTTAAGCCAGTTTGCAACCCATCTTGTGACATATGGGTTTACATTTAAGCTGGTAAGTTTTTCTACAATACCCGAGTGGGGTATTGTGTCAAAAGCCTTTGCAAGGTCAAGGTAGGCTGTATGGACTGCCTTTCCCTCATCAATGGCCTTGGTGACTGTTTCGAAGAAGTCGACCAAGTTCACAAGGCATGATCTATCCTTGACGAAGCCAAACTGGGTTGGGTCCAATGTCTGCAAGTCCCCTATATCTTTGTTTATGAGCTCCATTATGATCCTCTCCATAGCTTTGCAGACCAGACTCGTCAAGCTTATGGGGCGGTAATTACCAGGGTCCATAGAGGCACTGCCTTTGTGGAGTGGGACCACAGTTGCCGTACGCCACTCCTTGGGCACGTATCCTGTGGTAAGGCTGAGATTAAACAGCTGCCTTATGTGCGGGTTTAATTCCTCATTTAGCTCATGTAGCATACAGCCGGGGACACCATCCGGTCCCATTGATGCTGTGTTTTTAGCTTTAGAGAGAGCAGCTTTCACCTGTGCATTTGAGATGTCTGGGAGGCTACACTCCGCTGGGATAGTTATCTCTCCTTTAGGGGGGGAGAGGGGGGTGAAGTTTGCACTGAACCTGTCTGCCAGTATGTTGGCAATGTCTGTGGGTTCAGTGATTTTTGTATCATTTTGGACTAATTCTGAGCATATCTGGGAGTTTCCACCCAGGTTCCTAACATAGCTGAAAAAGGCCTTATGATTGTCCTTTGAATCCATAGCAAATTTGTCTCTCAAAACTGGCCTTAGTTGATTTTATGAGTGCTCGTATTTTTTTACTAATAATGATCAGGGGTGACTCTTTTATGGATTTTGTTCTATCGTGTAATAGCTTTCTCCTCTTATTGTAAAGTTTGTTAATGGCTGGGGTCCACCAGACTGGACGTTTTCCCTTTGTGGAAAGAGTCTTGGTTTTATTTGGGATTGCCTGATCCATGCAGTCCTGGAGGTGTTCATAGAAGGCATTTGTAAGGGCTTCTGCAGCTTGGGTTGTGGTTTCCACTGGCTCAGGGGCCTTGAAAGATACCACACCAGTCTTGAGTAGTGTGAAGTTTGCTTTAGAGAAGTTCTTCACTGTGGTCTTTTTTTGTTTGGGGTGGGGGCGGGATGTGGATTTCCAGTGAGATTAGTTTATGATCAGATCTCACCAATGAAGGATATACTTCCATTGTAGAGCATTTTGTCCCCATGTTTGTGATAATGAGATATAGTATATTTTCTCCTCTCGTGGGAACAGTGACTAGCTGTTCCATGGCATTTGAATTTATGAACTCCAGAAACCGTTGGACTAGAAAGTTAGGGCTTGAGTAATGTTCCCAGTCTATATTTGGGTAGTTGAAGTCACCCAATATGATGGTGTTTGGAGATACATTTATACCCTCCAGTGTCTTCAGGAAGGCTGTGTGGGGTTCCTGAGTTTGAGAGGGTGGCCTGTAGCATTCTACAATTTGTAGAGCAGTTTTGCCTATGGTTAGTTGCACCTGGATGGTTTCCGAAGCTTCGTGCGTTGCCACCAACCTGGAGGTGTGGGTATCCTTTATGAATATGGATACACCCCCTCCTTTTGTGGTGTGGTCTGGGTTTTGGGGCCGGAACGCATGATATGAGGTAAAACCTAATAGTGCCGGGGTGCTCTCAGGAGCCTTGAACCAGGTTTCAGTTACAGCACAGACATCGATGTTCTCCATACTGAGAAGGGCCTCGAGTGCGTGCATTTTGAGATTTAGACTTCTGGCATTGAGCAGCATTACCCTCAGTTTCTTCCCATTTTTGTTTTCTAGGGTGGTAGGTTTAGAATTTGAGCCTTGCCTAAAAAGGCACTATGGGGTGGCAAGAGCCTTAGCCAATATCCGGAATCTCAGGGTGACAGGTGCAAGCCATCCCTTGCGAAGCAGCGTGGCTTGTCAAGCATGTCATCCCAGGCAGACAGACACTGGATCCCCTTTGAATGACACCAGACATTAAGCCAATTGTTAAAGCTGATCATCTTGTCTCTATATTGTGGCATCATTCTTGGTGAAGGAAGGATACTGCTCAGGGTCAGGGTCATACCTGCCTGGGCTACATAATCAGAGAGCTCCTCTATGTCTCTTTTCATGTAGTCCAGGGAGGTACATCTCAGGTCGTTCACACCAGCATGGACAATGACTGTGTCATATTTGTACTTGCCGTGGAGTGACCCAAGTGCTTGTGTTATGTGGCGGATTCTAGTGCCCGATTGGCAGCTTACTGTGACCCTCTCCTTGTTCAGCCTGGTGAGTGGGACGTCAGTGTGTCTGACTATGGAGTCACCTATGACAAGTATGTTTGGTATTGTATTTGGCCTTTTGTATTTGGCCTTAAGGGCTGTGACTGCTTTGCACACTGATTTTGTGGTTTATGTGTTGCTTGTGGGGTGTCTTGAGGTAGCAGTTGTTTGGGTGTCTGCTTTGGACGCCTCTGCTGTTTAGGTAAATTTTTACTCAGAGCCTCCGAGTATGTCTTTGTGTGTTTATGTGTTTGATTCAGTGGTGTGGTAGCATTATGTGAGGCTGGTTTTGTGGTGTGTGTAGTTGCCTTCTCCTCCTGTCTGGTCTTGCCAGTCCTGAGTTGAGAGAGCTCAGCCTCCAGTTTGGCTAAATAGCTGCATCTCTCGCAAGTATTTGTGTTATGTGGGAGGAGGAGAGGGTTGTCTTTGTACATGAGGCAGTTATAACATTGCCTCAAGATTCCCAGATTCACCAGCTGGACCGGAGAGGAGATTGACAACTGACCTTTGGACATGCTAGAATAATATTGGGAATTCCTTAATAATTGAAAACAAGGGCCAGTGGGGAGTGAGGGTGTAGTGCTTTTAATTTTTAGTGCTGACTTATATAATTGCTTTAGTGAGCAAGTGCCAGGTAACTTGAGTGCAATGTGTTACAAGTAACTAAATGCAAAACGACAAACAGTAACTTTCTTTCAAGTGAAACAAGGAAATAAGTACAGTAAGCAATGCAGATATCACTAGTGATCCACAGAAGCGCTGAGAAGCCGCGTATTAGGTGGAATTAGCGTTCCAGGAAATAACAAGCAAACAAACAACAAGCATATAAACAAAGCTAGATTCAGCAGGCCTGGATCTAGTCTATGCTACAGCAAACAAGGTGTACCAATTTCAGTAAGATACAGTTCAAATATTCAGGCACTATAAACCTTTAACCAGAAATTCCCAGCTCAGAAGGGCAGAGTCCAGCCTCTTCTCCCACAAGAGTGCAGACCACGAACCTTCTTAATGTAAAATAACTGGCCTGAAGCCCAAGTGCTTAAACCAGAACTAATACACTTGGACACTGGGCTCTCAATCAGCAGTTCCCAACTTAGAAGGATGAAAGCTACCTGTCCTGCCACCACAGTGCTTGCCACAAACCTTCCTAATGTAAAACAACTGGTCTGAAGCCCAAGTGCTTAATTCAAAAGACTTAGAATGATAGCTACACTTTAATCAAGTTACAACCAAGCAGTAATAAATACAATTGAATACTTTAGAGAATGTCTGGATTAGTGCTCAAGTTACACAAACAAAGCTAGATCCAGCAGGCCCGAATCCAGTCTATGCCACAGCAAAACAATTTTATAAAAAAATGTTTTTGGGCATTTATACATCCCAAACACTAGGTTGGGCTATACCAATGATTTCTGGTCTAACAGGGAGGACTGTAAATATAACCAGTACCAGTTCTTTTTTAACCAATTTATTTCTGTATACCATTGACAAAGGCTGTGAGGCCGAAACCTGTCTGGTTTATTGACATATTTTCAATATGTTATCTTGATTAATAAAGGATTTGTTACTATCTGGGTTTACCATCGCTTTTGCTGGTCGTTTGTGGTTGCTCTAAGAATACAAGCAACAGGTACCTTCCAGAGACCAACTGGTGATATGATGGGGATTTCACAGGCATCAGCATCCAGGGTACTGCACCAGTTCCTGAATGCCATGTCAGCTCATGTCGGTGATCATGTATATTTCCCCAATTCCCGTGAGGTATTGGCCAGTAATATGTGCCTCTTCCAGCAAATAGTGGAATACCCTGAGGTAGTGGGTGCAATTGACTGCATGCACATACACATCAAAGCACCAGCCGGTGAGTGGGGTAGGGCCTACATCAACCGCAAGGGCTTCCACTCCATCAACTGCCAGGTCATGTGCGATGCCCAGGGCATAATACTGAATGTGTGTTTTGGCTGCCCTAGAAGCTACCATGATTCCCATATCTGGCATCTGATGCAGCTGTACCAGACATTTGCCAATGGGGACATCCCTGATGGTCACCTAGTGGGGGATGCTGGATACGCACTGGAGCCATGGCTGATGACACCCATCAGAAATGCACACACACCTGAACAAGAACTCCATAATGAGGCACGCACACAAACACAAAATGTAATCGAGCATGTGTTTGGGATGCTCAAGTCATGGTTCCAGTGCCTGGACACATCTGGTGGAGTCTTGCAGTACTCACCAACTACATGTACCCAAATTGTCATGGTATGTGCCATGCTATACAATATGATCCTGCAAAAACAGCTGCAGCAGGAACAGCATGGGGCAGGGCCACACAGCCCCCCACCATTGCCAAGGCCTGCACAGGCACAGCATGACTCAGAGGAGGAACAACCTGAGCCTGCCCCAGTAGGCAGAAGGAGGTGTGCCCAGTATGTCTTGGCCTTAGCAAAGAGGCACCGCATAGCACATACACTGGCTCAGTAGGAACCCTGGAAATGATACATCTTTCTGACTCACACATAAAATAAAAGGGATGCCTAACTTGACACTACCTGTTTCCAAACATGTATAGGGAGTGTAGTACATGCATCCGACATAGGTACCCCTGCAGCACTGCCTGAGGCATGATTGCCATGTTTTCAGCAATATAAAGCATAGCTAATCAGCATTTACCAATATTTAGTATATGTAAACAAAATTGCCCGTGTTAACTAGCGCAATGTTGGGCAAGGTCGGACAAAGTCGTGCAAAGTCAGGTAAACATGCTCATATTTACTTTACTGTTCCTTAAGCAGTCTGGTCTGCCCAGCATGAAAATAAAAAGCAGTTTACAGGGCTCGAACCCAGGATACTGTGCACTATAGTGACAGTACTGAACCACTAAGCCACGATAGCATTTTAGTGGCTCTGACACAGCAGGACAATTGTACACTAATGCAAACACAAAGAAATGCTGTATCATGCCCCTAAAGAGGCATATGGGTAACCTCCCCCACAGGCCTATGCAGACAGAGAACATCAGGCCAGGTGGTGTGATGTGGGTTGTGTAGGCTATGAAGTCACAATCTAATATACGTGACATTGGACACTAGGATCTGTAGCACAGTAGTATGCCTCAAGCCAGTATGATAGGCAACAGTACAGACTGAAATGGTGTACCGTACATAGCAGTGCAGGCATAGCAAATAGTGTCAGGTGAAACCTTCGTCCTATGTACACCCAAAGTAACAATCAGGTGTGCCCCCGGGTAGAAATGTACAAAGAATAGCTGTCCCCCCTGTATGCAGAAATGTTGATAAGTCTATGCAAAGTGTCTCATGGAAGCCCTGCAGGCACAGCATGATCCCTGTTGATCTATGACACAAAGGTGAGCCCTGCTGTAAAAATACAACTTGATTTGCCATATACATATTATATAAATGCCTATACTGGGCGTGCTCACACACTTCAACAAATGTAGTTGATTTCATTCAGCATCACACTGAAAGGTCATACTGGACATGCTCACACACTTAGGCTAAATACGTATGTGATAATAAGGGATCTATGGACAAATGTGGATAGTCATCTCTACTTCCAGAATCACTTTCACAAAGTGGTCAGAAAACCATGCTATGTGTTCACACAAACTGCCAAGGTCTGTGCATTTAGGTCAAAGGAGGTTCCCACTACTCAGCGGTCATCAGACCCATCAGAGAGTACCACAACACACTTGCGATGAATCTGACTAGACATGTTCAGCAGCTAGAAAGACCACTGAAGTACCTTAACAAGAGGATTACTGGCCTCATATAGTTGCCCCATGCAACAAGACTGAATGTAACCCAATCTATACTCTGTTGCATACTGTCAACTCAGGAGATCTCTGCCCAACAGACAGGTCCATGTCATGGCTACACTCATATCTGTTCTGAGTTACAGGTCAATGGCACTAAATATACAGACCCAACTGATAATGACAACATCCTGGCAGATAGGATCAGTGTTAACTTTACCCCCCCCCCCCCACACCCATGAAAGAGCACATCTCTATAATGGAAGACTGCAAAGTTGCTGTCATCACGACTGCACAGGTAAAAAACACTCTCCAAAGCCAGTATCACAGCAGCCATGGGACCAGATAACATCCCAGGCTGTGTGGCATCTACTTCCATGAAGTAAAATTTAACATGGAAGGTCTGTGGCAACTGAAGTTTCCAGAGGACTGCAAACTAGGAGCCATAATTATAAATACTAAAGATGTGGACATCCTACAAAAGGGCCACACTGAGACAGATGGCTGTTGTCAAAGCCATGGGCTCTAGCTCAATGCCAAAAGGTGCATTGCTATCCCCTTTGTTAAAAACACTGTAGCCAAGAACTACAACATAGGTGGTAGTATACTTCACACTGAAAGTGTGACAAGAGACCTTGGATCACAGGTGGACAGTGGACACAACTGTGATAACCACATTCCCACAGTAGTCAGAAAAATCCTCCTGTGTGGCACACCTCATCACAAAATGTGTCTCATGCAGAATAGAAGAGGACATTGTTCCCCTCTACTCATCACTCACTAGAACTATAATAGAATACAACACCATATCTGCTATGTGCCTCATAAGACAACCACAACAACTGGAAAGCCTGCAGCAATACCTCACAAAGAGCATTAGTGGCCTGAAATACATGCCATACACAGACCATCTCAAAATGCTCTATCCATACTCCCTTGCATATCGCCTCCTCGGAGATGTTCACTGACCTTTGGACCCAAAACCACGAGTGAAATACAAAAGGAAGGGGTGTACCCATTTACCTTATGGATACCCACACCTTCAGGTTAGTGGCATTGCATGAGGCCTTGGAGACCATGCAAGTGCAACTAACATTGGGCAAAGCTGCTCATCAGATTGTAGCCTGCTACAGATCACGTATCTTGTCTCAGGAACCTCACTCAGTATTCCTGAGAAGAGTGGAAAATACAAAGGTCCTGTCAAACACCATTATATGAGGAGATTACAACTACCCAAACATTGAGTGGGAGAATTACTCGTGTACAACATCCTTTGCCCAATGTTTCCTAGAGTTTAAAAACTCAAACACCCTGGAACAGCTGGTCACCATGCCCACTGCAGGTGACAACATACTAGACATGATCATCACCAACATGGGGTACCAGTGTTCCACAACAGAGATCAACCCCTTGCTGGTAATATCAGATCATAAAGTAATCACACTGGACATCCACATCCCCCCCCCCCCCACACCCAGTCAATTAAACCACTGTCAAGACATATTCAAAAGCAAACTGCACACTTCCCAAGACCAAAGTGGAACATTCCAAAGACCTCTTGCTATAGGATAATGGTATACAATCTGCAGAATCATTTACAAGTGCATCCTATGAGCATCTACAGGGATGCATGGAATGAGACAACACAAAGAAATCCAAGATGCACTCCTCCAAAAATAAGACAACAATCAGGTGGTTGTTGCCCATAAATAAGCTAGACAACAGAAGGAGGAAACGAACACATGATAGAGCCAACTTCACTAAAGGAAAGGCATCACTGATCATTATTAGGAAGAAACAATGATCGCTCATAAAATAATCCAAGGTCTGTTTCTAAAGACAAATAGCCAAGGAATGTAAGAATAACAACCACATAGCCTTCGGTAGCTATACCAGACATGTAAGTTTCAACTTCCAAATATGCTGTCAGCTACTGAAAAAGGAAAGAAAAACACTGAACCAACTTTCATTGCCCACATCCAGGGGGACAAGTTCAGTGTAAACTGCCCCCATCACCCCCAATTGGCCCTGTGTCCATCACAGAAGGATGCTGAGCCCCAGACATCATGGACATGCAGGTAAAGATAGCTCTCTCCGAAGCTAAGAACACAGCATCAATGGGACTGGATGGTGTCCCAGGCTGCGTCTTACACTAGGCCCAAAAGGAACGACACCCTCACCTACATCCACTGTCCAGACTCAAGCATAAAACAGGCTATGTACCCAAAGAATGGCATACACTAACAGTCATCCAGCTCCACAAAGGGGGTGCCACAACAGAACCTGGAAACCATTGCCCTATATGTCTACTCAGCCTGGTCTACAAAGCTATTGAGCAAATTGTTATGGAACCCATAAACAGAGACATTGGAGACCTCCAGACACTGGACTCTACACATCTCCGCCGTGTTAAAGGCAGATCCTGTCTCCTACACCTAGTTGACTTATTTCAAACAGTTACCAAGGACATAGATGGAGGCGAAAGTAGTCCACACAGCCCACCAGGACCTCACTAAGGATTTTCTACACCATTCCCCACTCTGTCATTATGGACAAGTGTACCAGCTTGAACATTAATAGCTATGTCACAGGATGGGTGGCCAAGTGGCTTACAGATCAAACACACATGTTCAGAGTTGCGGGTGCTATGTCTGACTCTAAGCCAGTCACAAATGACATCCCACAGGTCTTGGTCCTGGGACCCCACTTGTTCAGTAGATACTGCTCAGAGGTACAGGCAAGCATGGGAGTTGTATGGCTGAACAGTTTTGCAGATGACTGCTAACTGTAGTCCATAAACGACTCTACGGCTGACACAGACATCCTCCAGAGGTGTCTTACAGAGACTGATACCTGGTGTCAAAATAAAGCCCTCAAGCTGAATGCCAATGACTGCATAGTCATCCTCTTTGGGTAAAACAATGTGCACACAAATTACCACATAGGGGGTAATCCAGTATGTACGGAGAAAGTCATTATGGCCCTGGGGACACAGGTAGATAGCAAACCATTTGATGGTCACATGGCCAAAGTGTTCAGACATTCCTTCTATGTAGCCCACTTAATGTCACCTAATGTAATCCACATTGTATAGTCTGATGATGTCACCATCCTACAAATATACCTGTGGAAAAAAGAACTCACAGTAATGTGCATAGCGTGGCGTGTAAATGCGTACTCCTGTAGTATCATAAAGTAGTTAGGTAGGGCTTTGAATCCTGCACTTAACGTGTGTGTGTGTTTGTGTGTGGTCTCCTTGGGAAGGAGCAACCTTTTTGGAGAGTAGTAAAGCACCTTAAAAGTGGTATACTAATCGTTGTAGTCTGATGATGTCACCATCCTACAAATATACCTGTGGAAAACCGACTTCACAGTAATGTGTATAGCATGATGTGTTAATATGTAATTCTCTAGTATCATGAAGTAGTTATGTACGGGTTTGAATCCTGCACTTGGCAACTGTTTGTGTGTAATCAACTTTGAGAGGAGCTGCCTTTTTGGAGAGGAGTAGAACACCTTAAAAGTGGCATACATATCTATGTCAAGTGTGACGATGTCACCATCCTATGAATATACCTGTGGAAAAGAGACCTCCCAGTAATGTCTATAGTGTGTTGTGCTAATGTGTACTCCTGTAGTATCATGACGGAGGTGGGAAGGGGTTCGATGCCTGCACTTGACAACTGTGTGCGTGTGTGTTTGTGTGTAAGTACCTTGGTGAGTAGCATCCATTTTGTAGGGTAGTAGAACACATTACAAGTGGTATACTTATCTTTGTCAAGTCTGATGATGTCACCATCCTACAAATATACCTGTGGAAAAGAAACCTCCCAGTAATGTGTATAGCATGTTGTGTTAATGCATATTTCTCTAGTGTCATGAAGTAGTTAGATAGGGATTTGAATCCTGCACTTGACAACTGTGTGTGTTACTGTGAAGTCTTTTTTCCACAGGTATATTTGTAGGATGGTGACATCATCAGACTACAATGATTAGTATACCACTTTTAAGGTGCTTTACTACTCTCCAAAAAGGTTGCTCCTTCCCAAGGAGACCACACACAAACACACACACACGTTAAGTGCAGGATTCAAAGCCCTACCTAACTACTTTATGATACTACAGGAGTACGCATTTACACGCCACGCTATGCACATTACTGTGAGTTCTTTTTTCCACAGGTATATTTGTAGGATGGTGACATCATCAGAATATACAATGTGGATTACATTAGGTGACATTAAGTGGGCTACATAGAAGGAATGTCTGAACACTTTGTGGTGAATAGCCAGTCTTCTGCTTGCCTAGAAGTAAATTCATTAGCTTGATGAGCAAAGTAATGGCAACAGCTGTTTTTATTGTGTCGTTTTGAAGCTCCTATATTAGTCATTATGCTAATGAGTCTCTTTAATGAAATGTTTCTGAATTTCATTTTTTCGCAATGCTCACATGACCAAGACAGTACAGCAAAACTTGTTCAACATAGGTTTATAGAAACATCCTAGGCTACTGACCAACAGGACCTTTATAAGCCTAGCCACACAACCCAACCTAGTTGCGTTTCACATATTGTAGCCATTTATTAGGATGGGTATGTAAATTCGGACATTTCTAAAGGTTATATGGGGGAGGTATGTTAATTCGGGCATAGTTACTGTCTGCTTCTATCTATCCAAGACATGGTGGCCAGACCCAGGGTTAATTCCCTATTTCCTATCCATTGGTCAATGTTATGCATAAATAGGGTTAGGGATGGACTCTGCTTCACATGGGTGGAGAGCATTTTACAAAGTATGGGGATCTTCTGAAACTCATATCAGTCTCACTAACACGTCCTATTTACGTCACAAGCAAAATTTAAATTCTTAGATCTAGTGGTTCTGATGCTCTTCATTTTGCAGAGATGAAAAAGGTCCAGCATAATTGGATCTGGGGATGCCTTGTATACCAGGCATAGATTGCCTTTCAGTTACCTGTTGGAGACTGACTACGGAGACAGGACTTTAATACAGTCCATATAGAATAATGTATTTATACCCTGGATTCTCCTGGTAAGCAACCATTGCGACATTCCAGCTGTTGCATACGTCTGGTCAGGTACCTGCTGAAGCAGGCATTATACTCAATGATGGGTCTGATAACAGCCAAATAAAGTGGCACCATGAATTCCTCGGACCTGGATGTCATGCCTTTGCTCATATGTTAGGCAACATTGAATGATTTTCTTATCACCATGGCTACATGTTGGCCAAAGGCCAGATCGCTATGATCCCAGACCCCCTGACTACTGGGTCAACTTTTAGGGTGTCTTATTGATGGAGTAATTAGCCTGGATGGACATTTTCCCAAATGGCACTATGTTTAATTTTGGCACTATGTTACATTTTTTTGGCATTGAGTTTTAATCCATTACATTTGTCTGTGTTATACCATCTTGTACAATGTTTGTGACATAGGGCTAATCTATGATAACTCCCAATTTACAGTCATCTGTGAACTTCATCAGGCAAAGGCCCCTACCATTAGCCTTGACCTGCAAGAAATAGATACCAAACAAGAGAAGTCCCAGCAAGGAGCCCTGAGGTAAACCACTGGTGATCAGACTGTGAGTGGAGGTGGTCTCACCAATCCTGACTCCCTGGGTCCAATCTGTGAGCCAGCTGGCAATCCAGTAAGTTATGTAGGGGTTTATGCCCAATTCAATGAGTCTGTCAACTCTTCCTAAGTGTGGTATTATATCAAAAGCCTTAGCCAGATCCATCTAGGTGGTATACACCATTTTCCCTCATCTAATGCCTTGATGACCTTCTCAAGGAAGTCCACCAGTTTTAGTAGGCATGATCATCTACAGACAAAGCCAAATTGGGTGGGTTCCAGTGTATGAAGGTCTCCCATGTCTTTGTTGATCATTTCCATGATAATTTGTTCCATGGCTTTGCATATTAGACTAGCCAGATTAATGGGTCTGTAGTTTCCAGGGTCAGTTGATGATCCTCCCTTGTGAAGTGGGATAATAATTGCAGTCATCCATTCTCATGGTACAACATCTGTTTTGGGGATACAGCTGAAAAGTGACTCAAAGGTCTTGATAAGTCATGATTTAAGCTATTTAAGAGGCATTCCAGGATATTGTCAGGGCTTATTGCAGCTATGTTTTTGACTTTAGCAAACACCACCAGGACCTGCTCCCTGCTAATAGCTGGAATGGTTATGCTAGTAGGTATTTGTTGGGGGAAGCCAGGAGGAGAGTGGGGAGTGAAGTCTGAGCTGAATTTGCCAGTCAACAGATTCACTATGTCACTCTGCTCAGAGAACCTGGCACCACTGAACAGCAGTTCAGTAGACCTCTGTGTGATGCCCTTGAGGTTATGAGCATAGACGTAGAAGGCCTTTTGGTTGTCTATATCCTGTGAGGCTATCCTGACCTTCTAATTGGCCTTGTTTGAAACTTCATTATTCCTCTTCCATTTCTGTTTAGTTTTATTAGAGAGTTCTTGTCATTGTGGGTGCTGTTCTTTCTAGTTTTATCCATTACTTTTTTTCCTTTGGTTACATTGGGGGATGTGGAGGGGTGAAGCCCCCGACTTTGTTTAGTTTGTAGTGATGTGTTTTTGTTATTGGGCTAAGCAATTTCTTTCCCAGGGAAAATGGCTTATATGCCCTTTCATTGTTTTGAATTTTCACTCTTGTCAGTTCAGTAAAGACACATTCGTAATTTTGCGTCTTCGACAATATAATAGGAGCCTTATATTTCCTAGAATATCTCTCACATACTGTGTTTATTTCTTTAACCATTAAATGGATACAGAAACATTTGGAATTTTCATATCCATGTTACCTAAGCCCGTATTTTGGTGGGCTATTGTAGATTATCTACTGTAAACTGGTCACAGGACAAAGATTAGTTAGGCAGCATATGATGGTGGTCTGTAGGATGACATTGATGATCAAGAAGAGGAGGAGGGAGAGTGAGGGCAGTGCCAAGGATCAAGTGGTAGAAGTTGAAAAAGGATGATTGTGAAGTGGAGTTCAGGGAAGAGTTAAGACAGCCAATGGGTGGCAGTGAAGAGTTACCAAATAGCTGGGTAACTACAGCAGATCTGGTAAGGGACACAGCTAGAAAGGTGCTTGATGTGACATCTGGACAGAGGAAAGAGGGCAAAGAGACATGGTGGTGGTGGAACAAGTAAGTACAGGAGATTATACAGAGAAAGAGGTTGGTAAAGAAGAAGTGGGATTTTCAGAGAGATGAAGTAAGTAGACAGGAGTATAAGGAGATGAGGCATATGTCAAACAGAGAGGTGGTGAAAAATAAGGATAAGGCATATGAAGAGTTGTATGAAAGGTCGGACACTAAGGAGGGAGAAAAGGACCTGCATCAATTGGATAGACAGAGGGACCAAGTTGGGAAAGATATGCAGCAGGTAAGTGTGATAAAGGCTAATGAGAGAAACGTACTCACAAGTGAGGAGAGTGTGTTGTCCAGATGGAAAGAGTGCTTTCAAGGCTGATGAATGGAGAGAATGAATGAGAGAAAGATGGATGATGTGGGGATAGTGAAGCAGGAAGTGCAACTAATTAGTTAGGAGGAAGTAAGGACAGCTATTTAGAGGATAAAAAATGGAAAGGCTGTTGGTCCAGATGACATACCTGTGAAAGCATGGAGGTGGTTAGAAGAGATGGCAGTGAAGTTTTTAACCAAATTGTTTGATTAAATCTTGGAAAGTGAGAGGATGTCTGAGGACTAGAGAAGTGTTTAGGTACCAATTTTTAAGAATAAGGGTGATGTGCAGAGTTGTAATAACTACAGAGGGATAAAACTGAATAGTCACAGCATGTAGTCATGAGAAAGAGTACTGGAAGTTAGGTTAGGCATGGAGGTGATGATTAGTGAGCAGAAGTATGGTTTTATGCTGGGAAAGAGCACTAAAGATATGATATTTGTTTTGAGGATGTTAATGGAGAAGTATAAAGGAGGGTCAGAAGGAGTTGCATTGTGTCTTTGTGGTCTTAGAGGAAGCATATGACAAGGTACCTAGAGAGGAGTTGTGGTATTGTATGAGGAAGTTGGGAGTCTCAGAGAAGTGTGTAAGAGTGGTACAGGATATGTATGAGGGTAGTGTGACAGTGGTGAGGTCTGTGGTAGAAGTTACAGATGTGTTGTAGATGGAGGTGGAATTACATCAAGGATCCGCTCTGAGCTCATTTTTATTTGCAATGGTGATGGACAGGTTGACAGAGGAGATCAGACAGGAGTCCCCGTGGATTATGATGTTTGCAGGTTGAAGAGACCCTGGAGAGGTGGAGATATACTCTAGAGAGGAGAGGAATGAAGGTCAGCAGGACCAAGACAGAATATATGTGTGTGAATGAGAAGCCAAAATTGTGGACTTGCAAAGAGTGCCCAAAGGAAGGTCAGAAACCAAACCACTTGTATAGTAACAAGCACTTTAATCACGAAACAACAATAACGCCAAAAACAGTAACTGCGTTTTCGACCCAGAATTCAAGTCTTCATCAGAAATAAACAATTGACAACCATCACTAAAACACTTAAATAGCCATCCAATTATGTAAATTACAAAAGTAATGAATCAATCAAGTTTGTTCCAATAAAAATAAATAGTGTCATTCTTAAAAACATTTCATAAACTTTCCAGTTTAAAATATATGATTTAAAATGCTTTCCATAAATTACTGTAATAATTAATTTAACATTTGAACCTTAAAATGTTGAAATGTATTTCTTAAAAGTACATTTAATAAAATTAATTATAATAAAATATGCTTTTGTATTGCTCTATAATTAAACATCTCACAAAAAGTTATATATACTGCCATCTTGTGTCTGTATCTTAAAATCACAGTTTGTCCCCTCAATTTTAAAACTGAAGAAATAGAGATCATGTCATTTAAACCTGGTGGTTTTGTGGAATCTAAAACAATTTGCCAAAATAACTCCCTGTATTCAAGTTTGGCCTCCCACATACCACCTCTTAATTCCTTGGGTGCAATTTCCAAAACAAAGAAAATAAATTTAGCCTGAGGACAAGTCAAAGTGTGTCTGTGTAGGGCGTTTTTGCTGTTTTGTTTCCTAATTTCATAACAATGCTCATATATGCGGTTCCTTAACTTTCTCTCGGTTTTTCCGATATAAAATGAAGTGCAAACCTTGCAAGTAGCAATGTAAACCACACCGTTGGTATTACAATTAGAAAAACAATTACTGTTGATCTCCCTATCTTTTGTTGCAACTAAAATACTACCATCATTAAGTATAAATGGGCATTGTGGACAAGAACCACAGTTAAAAGTGCCTGGTCTTTTTAATGAGGTGTTAACCTTTCCAAACTCAAATAGTTGCTTGAAGTTTAGATCTTTACGATATGTAAATGTTAATGTTTTGTTTTTCAATACTTCTAGGTCCGAAATCTCAATGAACTTATTCCATTCCCTAGTAATAACCTGTTTCACAACTCCTGCATCTCCAGAGAATCTCCTGTGAATGAGAAGGAAGAAAGAGGAATGTTGAGGATGCAGGGATTAGAGTTGGTGAAGGTGGATGAGTTTAAATACTTGGGATCAACATTCCACAGTAATGGTGAGTTTGGAAGAGAGGTGAAGAAGAGGGTGCAGGCAGGATGGAGTGGGTGGACAAGAGTGTCAGGAGTGATTGCAGAACAGACAGGTACCAGTAAGAGTGAAAGGGAAGGGCTACAAGAGGGTAGTGAGACCAGCTGTGTTACATGGGTTGGAGATGGTGGCATTGACAAAAACGCAGGAGTCAGAGATGAACATGGCAGAGTTAAAGATGTTAAGATGTGCATCGGGTATGACGAGAATGGACAGGATTAGGAATCAGTATATTAGAGTGTCTGCTCAGGTTGTACAGTTTGGAGACAAAGCCAGAGAAGTGAGAATGCATTGGTTTGAACACCTGCTGAGGATGGATGCTAAGGATGGAGCTGCCAGTTAAGAGGAAAAGAGGAAGGTCTAAGATAAGGTTTATGGATGTGGCGAAAAAGGACATACAGGTGGTTGTTGTGACAGAGCAAGATGCTGAGTACAGGAAGAAATGGAAACAGATGATCCACCGTGTTGACCACTAATGGGAACAGACAAAAAAGATGAAGAAGATATCTGTAGGTTATATACTGGGCTATACATAGGTTTCCTTGGGTGGCACTGGGATATGTCTCTAGACTAGTTTAGATTGTGGTAATATTTGATAGTAGCTCTGTTTAACATGCAAACTAGGTGCTCTAACCTCTTCTACTCACAATGGTTTTGTTTTATCCAAACTGAGTTACAGGTTTTGGTTCTAAGGGTTAAAAGGGGAAGAATGTACTCCTGTGACTAGCAGAGTCACAATACTGCCTAACGCTGTCTAGACCTGTAATGGTTTTCTGGGTGAGTACTTAGTCTTCTGGGTATATGAAAAACAACGGGTGCTCTCACATGAGTACTTGGTGGGAAAACTATTCTATTTGTAAGGCCTAGAGAAGGGCTAAACTATGAAATGCTAATGTGTCTAGGCACCATGCTGTTGTTACACTCCTTACATGCCATAGTTTATACATGAATGCCCTCCACCCTTGCTATATGTATTCACAGGTTCATGACAATTGCTCGACTTGTCAAAAGCAGAAAGGCTGAGACCTAAATGTCAGCATCTGAAATGTTGATATATAGGAACCAAAGGGAAACCTGTAGTACATGATCACAGTACAGAAGGGATCAGGGAATTTGCCCTTTCCCTAATGTAGTATGATCTAGTAGTTAGTGTATATAGTAGGATGCAGGGTACTTGTACCCCACAAAAAAATGTGTTTGTTGAACTGTCTCCTCCATCTTGTTTGCTAATGCAGTCCATCACCAGTATGAACAGCACTAAGCCTAACTCTGATACATCCAAACCCACTCTGGGAACCCATATGAGAGTCCAACCACTGTTCCTACTTTTGTCATGGGGTCATTTTACATAGTCCACAATACGTCTATCAATGTTTTTGGGATATTGAACTGTCATAGGACTGCCTTGTATCCGCTTTCCTGGGGCCTTTTTCCTATTCTTTCTCCATATCTGTCTCATTGAAATATCAGATCTGTTGTACTGCATCCTGATCTGAACCCAAACTGTATGTCTCCCATCTTTCCTTTTGCTACTCTGTGTATCAATCACTCTCTCTCCAGGTCTTTCATGCAGTGTGAATGCAGTTTGATACCTCAATACAGCCCACAGTTGTGAATGTCCCATTTGTCCTTGTAGGCTGGCACTAAAATGCATTTTCTCCAGTTTTCTGGGATTTGCCTTTCACTTCATACAGCCACGAATAACCTTTGGAGCTATTTGTCCCCAACTCACTAAACATCTTGTTCGCAACTGCCATGACCTTGTCTGAGTCTGCTACTTTCCCTGACTTCATCTTCCATAGGGCTATTCTTTTTTCTTCTAGGTTGATCTATTCATCCCCTTTCATTGTATACTGTGTCTGGTGCTTTATTGCTTCCCTACTTCCATCTGCCTTTGATGTCCTGAGGACCGGTGAGCAGTTTGCTGTTGGCATGCTTTAAGAAGGGTGTCTGATAACTATCTTCTTTTCCTTTCTGTCTTTGCCTTGCAATCTGATAGAGCATATCTGTGTCATTTGTTAAGTCCCTTTCCTGAAGCTGGTAGAGTGCTTCTGATGCCTTGTTCTTTTTTGGTAGACAATCAGTATGTCATCTTAGCCTGGTCTTGCTTTTCTATCTCCCACTTTTTCCTGAACTCTTTCTTTTTTTGACAACTTCTTAAACTACTGCATTCCACCACCAGCTTTCCTTATGTACCACTCTTCCATACCTGGACTAGCTGTATACCTGTTGTATAGCCCTCACATATGCTGTTTTGAGGCACTGCCATTCTTCTTCAACTCCACCTATTGTATCTTCTTTCGCAGGTGCTAGAGCATTATTTCCTTGAATTCATGTGCTTTTGCTTTAACTTCCAGATATTTAGCATAGTTTCTATTGAAATGAGTGCCTTCTCTGGCCACTCTTTGCAGTTGATTGTTGCAACCAGTGGTTTATGCTGTGGTGCAGCTATTTCACTGGGGATTACTGCAATCTCTGATTCTTCCCCAATGCCCTTTCCCTACTAGGACGGCAACCTGAGTTTCATGTTGGGCACTCTTGTAGGTGAACTTGTGACTTTCTCTACTACTGAACCATTTTCCAGGCAGATGTCTAGACTGGCCTTTCCTTCTTTATTTCTGTTGCCCCACCCATGCAGACTCAGGAAGTCATCATAGTTTTTTCCATCAGTTTCAGTATGACCATTCGGGTCCCCTATTAACATCACTATGTCACATTACCCTGCTTTTTTCTGAGATATGCGGCTGCTACCTGAATGCGCTCTTTTCTTCACCATCGAAATCGTTTGTGGGGTGTAGGCTGAGATCAAATATTGGCTGGCTAACAAAAAACCTAAGAGAATAGTCACTGGATTCTGATTCCCATTTGTCTATTACTAATTCTGACGTGATCTCTTTCTGCCTTTAGAAGCCACTCCTTCACCACAATTTCCACATCACATTATTTGTCCTTCCCCTGAATTCTAAGCCAAGTGACTTGATAGTTTAATGTCCCCCCTTGTCTCCTACAAAGACAAGAAGTTCAGCCTCCCTCTTACCATCATTATCTACTTCTAAGCTGTGCCTTTTTGATGGACCAATATTTAGCGCAGCAAATCTTAGTTCCACTTTTATTTAACAGAGTTTTCACAGGTAGACCAACAAAGGCAAACAGACAGCCAGTAGCTTATTGACCCTGGGCTGATGGGATTTATGGTAAGTACACACTGGCAGATGGAGGCACACAGACACCAGCTCACTTTTAGCATAGGTCCCTAGCATAGGCAGGAATAAGACATGTCCTCAGCCTACCTGTCACCAGCAAATAGCATTACTCAATTTTCTTGATATCAGTCAACATTGACTGAATCACATAGAGTCAATTTTTATACCAAGTGTCTAGCCCTGACACATGACACAGTCTGTGGGTCACGCTCTCCTACTAGTAAATAAGGCACACCACAGTTGATAACTAAAGTGGTTGGTCTATACAACTTTTCCAACTGAAAGGCAGCACCTAGAGTCTGTCGCGCTGTTTAGGAATAGTCCTCCTTTCTGACTTTTTTTTATAATCCCATTTCCTCCTCATTTAAATGAAAAAAATTAGTAGGGGCCTTGCTTTTAAATATGTAGTTCACAGCAAGTCTTGTGGTGTTTGAGGTCACATGAGTCGATGCGCATACTTGTGTGCACACAATATGCCCATTATTGGTTTTCAGAAATTCTGTAATGGTATCCATGGTACATTTTTTTGTTTGTTGCTACTGTCATTTACATTGTCAGATTCCTTAATTAGTTAATAGCTGAGGTTAAATGCCTCCTTCTTAAGTGATAATTTCTTTTGAGCCATGTTGCACAACTCAGCATCATTGGGGTAGCCAATACACAACCATGTCAGCCATGTTTCTGAATCACATGGTATGTCTTTATAATTATTAGTATACTGTATATGAGATGAGGGCATTTGGAAAAATGCTACAAGTATACAATATTTAGAAGAGTACTATATTCAGAACAGTGTGTGATGCTATGCCCATTTTGTTTCTTTCAAATTGCAGAGTGACTTTTTGAGGTGTTCCTTAAAACATGTGTTACTGATAAAAATGCTTATTAATTATGCATTAAATACTACATGATATTATTTCTGACATTTTATTGTGCATGTGGTTGACATATACTGCACAGCAGGAATCAATGTCTAAACTAATAAATATTTTTTCTTAGCATAAAAGTCAAGAACCCCCATGATTTATTGACATTTGACAAATCTACGTATGCGAGCAGGGAATCAATAAATAATGCAACGCTTTTCTCAATAGACATTGTAACACATGCCAAAAATGCAACTGCATGATTAAGCTACTTTCTTTGCAGATCACACAGGCAATAGGTCTTCACAGGAAAGGATTCTGACAAGGAATCAATCATGCGATTATGAATACTGGAATTTGACTTTAAGAACTCAAAGTAATATCAGAGATGCTATAAAAAAGTGTTAATTTATGTTCCATCTGGAAATATAAAATCATACATACACCTACATTTCTGAGTTTATGAATCTGAACACAGTTTATAGTTCACATTCTAATTTATTTCTGCTATAAATAACATCTAACAGTTAAACAGCTATGTCACTCGTGCAATTTTTCTTGTCTCTGCTGTCTCTTAAATTTCTAGGTAGTTGTTAAAACTATGAATGGAAAACGACAAGCATGAAAAAGAACAATATTATCAATGGTTTTATTTTATATCCAAAAGGCTAATTTGTTTAGTGAATTAATAAAATAGATAATAAAAGAGATTACTTAAATTGTTGAACATATTTTGTATGACACCCCCCAGATGTATTTCCTCAAGTCATATATTTTATTGTATGAAATATTGATTTCCCTTGAACTTTTTTTAGTATAACATCTACAGTGCAGAAAAAAAATATGAATGCATAAAGAGCACATTGTTAATACTCTTTTAACATTCTCTTCATTAAGCTGTTGATTCTATTTAGTTAATAAAATATGTGTGTGTGTGTGTGTGTGTGTGTGTGTGTGTGTGTGTGTGTGTGTGTGTGTGTGTGTGTGTGTGTGTTTACATGCATGTATGTATGTATTTCTGTGTGTGTGTGTGTGTGTGTGTGTGTGTGTGTGTGTGTGTGTGTGTGTGTGTGTGTGTGTGTGTGTGTGTGTGCGTGCGTGCACACACATACGCGTGTGGTTTGCTTGCAACGTGGGAAGGGACTGAGTCAGTAGTTTACTTTCTACAGGTTAGATTCATTGTTCTTTGCCAGTATTACTATTTAAACAGTTGCATTTTGGAAGTCAAATAGAAAACTAATGAAACAGTCTGTGATAATGTGAATGTGGGAGTTTCTATAAATTATTAGAGATTTGACTTAATTTGTTAAATATCTCAAAGAGACTCTGTGGCATTGATGAGCCAAAATAAAAGTATGACGGGGCTATTTATTTTGGGGTGATTTGAATATGCTTATTCTGTTCAACCAGAACTACAGTGTTTTATGTTTGGTATGACAAAATGATTTGTGTAAAGACCTAACTAAGCCTAAGACTAATGGAACTCACGATAAAATGTTCCTTATGCCATATAAAACACTGATGATGTCTGACATAGTTTCCAATCACTTTGCATGTTCTTTTCCATTAAGTTAAGCAAAACTTTAATGAAAGACCAGCACTGTGTTACAATGCAGCCATCTTTAATTGGAAGACTTTGAGTGAGTGAGTGAGTGAGTGAGTGAGTGAGTGAGTGAGTGAGTGAGTGATTCCGTTACTGAGCATTCAAAACTGTAGAAGAATGAGTGTCTGAATTAAGGTAATATATACATACCTCAGGAAAAGGTTTGAATCTTGTCATATCAGTGGATCAGCCAGGCCGTTTAGCATGTATTGTAATGCAGCTCACAGCTTTTTTATTTCCAACATATAATGGGTTCATACGTTCATAGGAGTTTACTAGGCCAGTGGCTCTTGAGCCTTTATAAGCCTAGCCATGTTAATCCCAAGTATCCTCATTTGTTCTTTTTTGGGTAGTTCGCAGAATGAATTTATGAACAGAGTGGGTCTGTGATCAACACTGGCTGCCCCTGTCCATAAGGGGCAGGGGTGCTACCCCAGGGGCAAATTTGCAGTTTCCCATCCAATTATATATAATATATAAGACATTCTTAAAGTCCTGGCACAACATTTCACTGAGTGATGCAAATTTTTAATGAAAGAACAAAAAACTGTATTTTCAGTAAATGCATTTTGGTTAAATGAACAATTTAGAGTCTGAGTGAATATATTCAGAATCAGAAACCCAGAGATATGGCTGTATGAACCAAGTTGATATCTAATAAAGTCAGGCATTTCAGGATTTATATGATGACTGTTGGTATTATTAAAACAGCAGATTTTTTTAAGTAAAAGTCACTCTTAAATGCATGGTACTATAAAATGCAACAAAACCAAGTGACTTTAAAGTAGTGAGTGATGGCAAAGGAAGATAAACAGAAAAATGTAGTGATGCAACAGATCGCATTGCTAAAGGAAGACATCTGCATTCCTTTGCAAAGAGGTACCATAATTTTGATATGAATGGTCAGCCCAGTATATCGAGCCATTTATTTCAACAAAAATGGCACTAATGATGACTTTCAATCACTCTTGCTAGTCTGTGAGCTACTACTGTAAGATCAATGACTACTGACTGACAAGATGATGGTGTTACTATTCATCAAACAATGACAGCTGATAGAGTAGTATTGCTGGAATTGACTTCATCCTCATGTCTTGGTGAGTATTGTCACAAAGTGGACCCTGTTTTTACAAAATCTCACAAAGACAACACTGCTATATAGACTGTATTTTATATAGCATATATCGTGGACAGAAGTAGGTTAAAAATAAAATGGACAGCTGGGTGCACAAGTTCCAGGATAAAAAAGTACCAATCATGGTAGGCACCCTGGTGTCAGGACTGGAAACAAGTGAAAGTGATGAATCCTCAAGTCACAAAAACATTCCTACAATGGGGTTAGGCCGGGCTCAAGGGGAGCATGGCCCCCTATTGTAAAAGGAAGGGGTAGTCCACAAAAAACACAAAAACTGACAGGCTAAAAAAGAGCCATAAAAATGATAGAGTGGAATACTTAGGATAAGAAAACAAGTATGTATAGTTACTATTATGCAAGAAGTTCAGATTTTCAGGACACAAGAAAAAAAGATTAAGAGAGAAATTAGAGAAAAGGAAAATACTCGCATAAGATAAACTGTCTCAAGATTCAACCGCAAATTTGTGTTCATTAATAAAACAGATCAATGAAAAACATTACACAGACCAAGAAAACTTGGACATTTGGCAAAAGAAGCAAATGAGAACATATGAAAATATAAAGAACAAAATCTAAAGAATTTTGAAAGGTATAAAAAAGAAATATAGACACAGAAAACAAAGACAGTTCTGATATGGTGCATTATTCATGTAAAAGATAAAGGCAAAATAATCAATACAAAAATAAGCTCCAAAGATATTTGATGAGAACTACAGGCACAGGCACCCAGATATGGACAATTTTACAATACAAAAAATAACATCACAAAGGGAGGGGAAGAGTAGAACAGAAGATCAGTAAAGGAGAAGATAAACAATAGAAGCTGGAATACCTGTTAAGTGAAGGATTTAGTGTAGAAAGTCTAACACAGGTTATGCCACAGCATGATGGAACGATCAGTCCCCCAATTTAGGAGTAACAGGAGGAGTGGGAGACATCTGAAGAAGAAATGGGGACATGAGAAAAAAATGAGATTTAATATGGTGCAATATTTATGCAAAGGAGAAAGCAAAACTAATCAATTCAAAAAGCAGTACTAAAGAAATTTGAAAAGAAATTAAGAAAAGACACTTGGATATGGAAAATTTTACAATAGAAAAAATAACAACACAAAGGGGGAAAGTAGAAAGGAAGAATAGTAATGGAAAAGTTAAAGATATCAAAACTGAAGTCAAGGATTACCTGTGAATTGAAGGATTTAGTGTAGAACATCTAACTCTGATTACATCACTGCATAGAATAACGAGTCCCCAAATTAAGGAGAAACCAATGGAGCGGAAAGTATCTGATTATTTGTCATATGATGATACTTTGGAGTCTTCAGTAGGAGACCAGTGCAAAGGATCAGCTGGATCTGCACAGCAAGAGAAGGAACAGAAAACTGTGGCAACTCTGAAGCAGTCAATGTTGTGGAATGATAGGCCAGTGAGTAACTATATGAAAGAGGATTGGCTGAAAGAAGAAGAAGCTGAAGAGAATATGGCACAGGAAGATTTTCTGGAACTTTCTGTAGAAAACCTGCAAGAAATGGCCAACAAAGAATGTGACCTTAGGCCTTCAGGACACATTACTGAAGCACTTCAGTGCTTGTTTCTGGTATAAGTTGTAGTAACCAGCTATTTGTGATCATATTAATCATAAAACTAGAAATCTCAAAAAAATCCCTAGCTAAGCATAGTCTTGACATCTAGGTCACTCAAGTTTTAAATTTCATAGGTTCATAGGTTCATAGGTTGGTACTAGGCTATCGGCCCTAGGGCCTATACAAGCCTAGCCATAACAATTCCCTGGCTATTTCTTCCCACACTATTTACTTCCCTGGACCCCTGTCTAGCATGGCGACTGATGTGATCCTGGGGGTGAATTTCTTTTCTCCCTTCCAATCATCAAGGTTTCTTTGAAGAGGGCCAAAGAGGTGCTCTGCTTGACATGTATGGGCAGTCTATTCCAGAGTCTGGGGAGTCTCTAGGTCAGGAACCTATCCCTCCAGCATGTTTTGTTTATTGTGATGAAAAGATTTAGATCCCTGGAACGTGTGGCTCTGAGGGATTGGGATTTCTTTAAGTGTAGCATGTCCAACAGCTCTGGGTTTGACATGTCCTTGCATGTTAAGCAGAGATCACCTCAGAGTAGACGATATGCGACAGAGTATAGTTGGAGTTTTTTAAGGCGGTCAGCATAGGGCATCTGCTTTAGGTCTGTGATTCTTTTAGTGAGGTATTTCTGTGGCATTTCCAGTTGTTGCAGATGGCTTGAGAGGTACATACCAAATTGGGCGTTGTATTCTATGATGGTCTAATGAGTGATGAGTACAGTGGGACAATGACCTCCTTTTTTCTGGATGAAAATCCCTTAGTGATGAGGTGTGCCACATAGAAGGATTTCCTGACTGTTGTGGCAATGTAGTTATTGAAGGTGAGACCACTGTCCACCTGTGTCCCTAAGTCTCTTATCACACTTTCAGTGTTTAATGTACGCCCACCTATGTGATAATTCATGGGTACATGTTTTTTCCCAATGGGGATAACTATACATTTCTTGGCATTGAGCTTGAGCCCATGGCTCTGACACGAAGCATCTGTTTCTGTAAGGCCCTTTTGTAGAGTATCCACATCATTTGGGGATTCAATAATGGCTCCCAGTTTGCAGTCATCTGCGAACTTTGTTAGCCAGATTCCCTTAGTGTTGACCTGTACTTCAGAGAAGTAGATGCCAAACAAGAGAGGTCCCAGGACTGAACCCTGAGGTACTCCACTTGTCACTTGTCTGGAGCTGGATTTGGAGTCAGCTACTTTTACAGTGTGGGTTTTGTCAGTAAGCCAGTTGGCAACCCATTGAGTGACGTAGGGGTTAATGCCCAGCTTAGTAAGTTTATCTATGATTCCAGAGTGGGGGGTGGTGTCAAAGGCCTTGGCGAGGTCCAGATAGGCTGTGTGGACTGCCTTACCCTCATCCACGACTCTGAAGACTGATTTGAAGAAATCAATAAGGTTCAGGAGACAAGATCGGCCCTTCATGAACTCAAACTGGGTGGGGTCTAGTGCTTTAAGGTTGCCAATGTCTTTGTTTATAAGTTTCATGATAATACGTTCCATGGCCTTGCAGATCAGGCTCGTCAAACTGATGGTGCGGTAGTTCCTGGGATCCAAGGTGGATCCCCCCTTGTGGAGTGGGATAACTGTAGCTATGCGCCACTCAGTGGGCACAAAGCCTGAGGTGAGGGTATGATTAAACATGACACTTAGGTGAGGTGCCAGTTCATTTTGTAGCTCATGTAGTACACAGCCCGGGATGTCATCTGGTCCCATGAATGTTGTATTCTTAGCTTTGGAGAGTGCATTTTTTACCTGTGTAGCTGTTATTACTGGAATCTGGCAATCTTCCAGTATTGAGATGGGCCATTTAGGGGGTGGGGGGTGAAGTTGGCACTGAATCGATCTGCCAGGATATTGGCAATATCCTTGGCATCAGTATATTTAATGTCATTCTGTTGTAGATCAGAGCAGATCTGAGCACTGCCATTTAGATTCTTGACATAGTTATAGACTGTCTTGTGGTTGTCTTTGGAATCTTTGGCAATTTTATTTTTGTAACTAGCTTTGGCAGATTTTATGAGGGATCTCAGCTTCTTAATGAGGCTGGTAAGGAAGTTTTTTGCATCCTGGGATTTTCCTCTTTTCTGAAACAGTTTTTTCCTTTTGTTGTAAAGTTTGTTTATGGCAGGGGACCACCAGAGTGCCTTCCTTTTTTTGGAGGAGAGCATCTTGGTTCTATTTGGGATGGCATGATTCATGCATGAGTGGATGTGCTCGTACAGTGCCTTAGTGTAAGACTCAGTAGTCAAACTTTCAGTTCCTGTCTGCATGGGTGTCATGAAGTTTGCAACTTCTGACTTGAGTAGCATGAAGTTGGCCTTGGAAAAGTTTTTTATGGATGTTTCCTTACTGGGGGGTGGGGGTGGGATGTGGATGTTGAGGGTGATTAGCTTATGGTCTGACCTGACCAATGAAGGGGTGACCATAGGTGTGGAGCATTGATTTCCCATGTTGGCAATTACCAGGTCTAGGATATTGGAGCCCCTGGTGGGAATATGGATTAGTTGATTCAGGGCATTGGAATTTATGAATTCCAAGAACCATTGGGCAAAGGTGTTGGTGAATGAGTAGTTTTCCCAGTTAATGGCAGGGTAGTTGAAATCACCCAGTATTAGGGTGTTTGGTTGTATATTAATATTTTCCAGTATGTTTAGAAAGGTGTAGAGAGAATCTTGGGGCATGGTGGGGGCTCTGTAGCAAGCTACAATTTGGATTGCAGTCTTACCTAGTGTTAGTTGCACCTGGAGTATTTCAGACACATTGTGTTGGGCAACTAACCTGGTGGTGTGAATATCCTTGGTGAATATAGACACTCCTCCACCTTTAGTGTTTCGATCCTGGTTTGGTGGCCGAAAAGTGTGGTAAGAGTTGTAGTCTGGTACTGCAGGGGTTCTCTCTTGAGCCTTGAACCAGGTCTCAGTTACTGCACAGATATCGATGTTCTCCATTTTTAGGAGTGCCTCAAGAGAGTGCATTTTGAGGTTTAGACTTCTACCATTGAGTAGCATTACCTTCAGATTTTGCATGCTTATACCTGTTATGGTGGTGATTTTGTCCTTTGAACTTTGCCTAAAAAGGCACTATAGGGTAGGCAAGAGCCTTAGCCAGTAACCTGAATCCCAGGGGCGACAGGTGCAGACCATCTCTGGCAAAGCATCATGATCTGTCGATCATGTCGTCCCAGGCAGACAGATACTGGATCCCCTTTGAATGACACCAGAAGCTTTGCCAATTGTTGAAGTCAATCATTTTGTCCTTATATTGTGGTATCATTCTGGGCGAAGGCAGGATGCTACTCAGGGCTAGAGTCATACCTGCCTGGGCCACATGATCCAAGAGCTCATCCATGTCTCTTTTCATGTAGTCCAGGGAGGTACGTCTCAAGTCATTCACTCCGATATGGACAATGACAGAGTCATATTTGTACTTGTTGTGGAGTGACTTGAATGCATGAGTTATGTGGAGGATCCTGGCACCCGACAGGCAGCTCACTGTAATTTTCTCCTTGTTCAGCCTGGTGAGTGGGACATCAGTGTGCCTGACTATAGAGTCACCTATGATTAAAGTGTTAGGTACGTTGTCTTGCCTTAGGGGTTATTGCTGGGTGGCACACTGGTGTTGTGAGCTATGTGACACTTTGGTTGTGATTGGTGTTTGTTTGCATTTCTGGTTTGGAGGTCCTTGTTGCTTGGGCAGGTTACAGTTAAGGGCCTCCACATATGTGGAATTAGTGTTGCTATGTTTGGGTGTTGGTGGTGTGAGCTTAGAAGGGCTATTTGTTTCTTGAGGTGTAGTGTGGGTGTTAACCTTCTCCTCTTGACTGTCTAGCACAATCTTGGGTGGAGAGAGTGTTGCTTCCAGTTTGGCTATGTAAGTGCATCTCTCACAGGTTGTAGTGTTGGGTGGTAGGAGGAGAGGGTTGTCTGTGTACATGAGGCAATTGCTGCATTGCCCCAGTATGCCCAGATTCAGCAAGTGGACCGGAGAAATCAACAGAAGCTGACCCTTGGACATGCCTGGTTTTGTGCTTTTTTTTTTAAAGTACAGGAGCTGTTTTCCCTTACCTTAGCAAGGTACTTTGCAATTATAGGTGTTTAGTGCCTATGATCAATTTCTCCTTATTAACGAGAGTCGAGTACTCGTATCATTTTAGACTGGATTAAACAGGAACTACTTCAAGGGGACCTTGTTGCAGTCCTGAAAAAACCTTCAATGGCAAATTTTACTACATGCTTACCACTCACCAGGGCTCAATATAATATACTACAATCGAACTCAACTGAATAATATGTTGGCATGAAAAGATCAAGCAGAATATTTGACAGTGGCACTATAGGTTAATTTGTTGTCTGAGTTTTATCCTATCTCTTGGTTATTCGTTTTAAGTTTTACTTTTTAATTTGTTTATATTTTCATAATTATTATGCTTTATTTTATACTTGGCATCACTGGGAGCCCTGTCTTGATGGGACTAACTCCAGGTTCCATTTAGGTGTCACACTGGTTGGTGTTGTGCACTGATCTGGGGACATGGATGGCTTTGGTATGGGAGATTATGGGACAGGATTTTTTCAGGGTACTCTGCTGTATTCCGCTATGGACTTGTAAATCTTTTGAATGTCCTGAATCATTTGAGATTGCTGTGCAAGATTTTGGTTTAAGCAGGAAACAGCATCCTTTTTTCTTGAATTCTGAGCTATTTTCCATTCAGTAGAATGGTGATAATGGCTAGTAACTTCTCTGTTTGTCAAACCCACATTGAGAGAGGGAATATTTTTCACCTCTAACTCATCCTTCAGGTGAGCATTTTAGATACAACTTTGCAGGAAGTATGACCCTTCCGTCTTCTCTAAGATAGACACAAACCAGATTCTCTGCCCACTGTAAGGTCCTGCCTCCTCACTGTCACATTACTTTATAAACTGAATTGCAAATGGCCCAAATTTTTTATACTAAAAGGATTCCACAGAGACACCAATTCTGAGCCAATGCTCTGAAGACTCCAAATAAATCACAGTGCACTCAGTACACTTCCAACTCCAACAGAAAGATAGTTTGGAAAATAACTGAATCACATATTTAAACCTGCATGATCATATATTATCTTTATATGTTAATTCACTCATCCCGACTACTGTGATAATGGTAATCAGTATGTTTGTGAGGAATGCTGTATTAAAGCTAATTCACAAGAAATGTCAGCAAAAAATGCCATCACAGCATGGCTGCATCATTAAAAGGGTGTAATAGCAGAATTCTAAAGTCTGTTTTCCTCAGTGAATGTAAGGCTAAACATGAGGAAAATGGAATGCATGTAGACTGCAGGAAGATGCAATGCAGACTAGAGTGCTAAACAAGATATGCAATGGCATGCAAAATAGTGACAAATGCATAAGCATTACAAGACTCTGAAGTATCAGAGTAGTCAAACTGAAAATACACCACACAAATAAGTATTAACACAGCATATAATTCGCTTGTGACTAAAGATAGACTGGAGAACAGAAAATATTGTGGAAGATGTACATACTCGGTGAAATACATACCTTGCAGACCAGCAGAGATACAAGGAGTGACACATTAAGGAAGCTCCCAGTCCTGTCATGAAAATACAATAGTAGCTCATGCCAACATTCCCTGCAGGGTGGCACAACACATGGCACAACACAGCAGATTCATATAGCAGCTGATTATGGCCAACAGCATGTACATCTTTACAAGCCAGCCCAATCAGTGTGAAAGCACTAGATGGCATGCAGAAATGTAAGGGAGTGTAGGAAAATTGCATAAGCATATCCTTGGTGTATGAGGCTATAAGCTAAAGATAGAAGACAGAGAAAGGAAAAGGTAGGACATGTTACACAGTTGTCAGGAGAGGTATGTATTTATAAAAGGTGTGCAATACAGGTATATCCTGCTGAGCTATGCATGTCTGTAGTACCAGCAAAGTAAAGTGAATGACAAGAAAAGCAAAAACACACACAAGATACAGTCAGATGTCGTGACTGTTTAACAGTCACATCAATAACCAACTTTTCAGCGTAGCAAATACATGCATACAGGGAGAAAGTCAGTAAATACAATATGGTCATGCCACTATGCCAGTGTCGCCTCATTACCTGACACAGCAATCACAGGAAGAGAAGGTTGGTAGGGGTCTAGTGTTAACTATGCCACTGTCAGGGGAAATTGCAATACGTAGAAGCCATAGGTTTCTGCATAAACAGTATGTAATTTGAATTATCTAAGTTGTAGATGTAACTAGCTAGAGCAGTCACTGCCCATGGAAACTATACATGTAGATGTATCCCACAGACTGTATCCAATAATGGGCATGGGGACAGGAGTGAACTACCCCTAACATTGGAAGATAATGGTAAGCCAGAGTACTGCAGAGGGCAACATGTAGGTGACACATGCCGCCATGTGGAGGAGCAGAAAGCCTAGCAGGAGCAGGTTTGTAGATACACATTGTCACTGCTTCAAGAGATATGTCAACAATAATGCCATCCCAACCCCCCCCCCCCCTCCTCCCTGCAAGCAGGACTTAGACAGGCAGCAGTGAAGGCAGTGCACAAGAACAGGCTTTTTATTGAGGAGACAATGTTGGACATATGTAATGGTATGTTTCCTAAGAATCCAGTATGTGTTGAGCAATACTGACTGCTGTTGCCATCTTTATCCAAGATTGTGATGTAGACTATGGCACTACAGAATGATGTCAAGGTTGCCTTTTGATAAACTGCACTGACATGAACATTGTCACACTTCATGTCTGCAGTGTCTCATATTTTCACACATTGTCATAGTGGGCTGATCTGTCATACAGAGATACTTTAAACAAATTTCAACCCCATAGTGTGCAGAAAATGCAGTGTGTCCATTTAGGCAAGTATGCCTTGAAAGGGATACCTGTCAACTACATGTGATAGTTCTGTGCAATGGGATGTAAAATGTCCATCAAGCAATTGTACTCAGGGTGACTGTTCAGGATGGCCATCAATCTTTGCTCTCTCTTCAAAATGCTTTAGCAATCAGGGGTGGTGGATTTCCTCTCTCACATGCCTCCATTCAGTCCTCCACTGTATTCTGCTTTCTCTGAAATAGAGTTAAGAGGTCATGTAATGTGCATGGGTGGTGGCCTAACATCACTCAGGGACAATGGTGCCTCACCTCCACAGTTTTCTGCATATGAGAAAAGTCATCCTCAACTCATAAGGACACTTTCCAAAAGTTTAGAAGATACGTTGGTGGCAAACTTTTAACGGCATGTGTCCATGTGGAATGTTTTCTTGGATAATCTCGAATATCATGATGGTCAATAAACTGAAGGACATCAGTATATACTTATGCCATATATTCCTGCTACTCAATGAAAGCTGGGAATGACCTCCTCTTCTGCCAAAAATGATAACTTGATTACTATTTACTTCTGTGTTGCAAATGACATACATAGATGCCTGATGGTTACATTGGAGGACCCTCCACAATATCTGAGCAAAGTGGAAAAGGCATCTCTTAAGTGTTGTTGTGGGAACATTCCTATATATTGCTCTAATTCTGATCTTTCCAAAGCCAGTGAGCACATAATCAGCACCCATTGTTAGATTTCAGGACTAGCAGAGGTCATAAATAATGTCACACAAAGCACCATATGCCATGGATGACCATCTTGTTATAAGGGCATACACAGATGTGGTCATTTGTCAATTAGAAGATGTTCTCACATATCTGTGAATGGTGTACAGTTAGCATATGCTAGACTTCACTGGAAATGTCCCATCTGCGAGCATCATTGGTCAGCATGCAATCTGCTGTATTCCTGTCCATAGTTGATACTTCTACTAATGTTATGTTAGACTCATCTATATGATAGTTTCATATTATGAAGTGACCACTCTTGATGGGTACATTTTAGGTATTCTATCCATCAGGTTGTTTGCACCTTCAAATGCACCAATCCTAATGTTACGCCGATATCTACTGATTGTTCACTTCAGACCACATGTCTCTGACATTGCCGTCATTACTATAGTATACACACAGGTCTGTATGTCATGTATGATCTGGATTGCAGCACTTCTGCTGGCGGATGCCCTTTCTTTCACTTTGGCCATTACCTGTGTAATCAAGGCTTCAACTTCATCAGGGGCAAGTTGATGTCCTTATGACTTTGCAATATTTTACCATTATCTGACAGTATGAATATAGCCTGCCCAGCACAAAACTTATGCCTTGTCAAAATACATGCTAAGTATTGTCTTGTTAACGCAATTTTCTCTAGATGATAGACATAACTGTCTATCACCAATCTGGCCTTGGCCTTCTGTGATGACACAGTGCTGTAGGACACACCTACTTGAGCTGGCATGTATAACTCCTGTGTGTGCTCCAGTAAACTTTGTTGGTGCTTCTGCTGTGGATTCATTGTTACCATTTATTGGGTAATAAAGTACTCTCAGGTTTCTGTGATTTTTACGTGATTCTGCATTACTCACAATTCTATTTGATAAGACCATCTCCAAGTATTAAAGGACATAAAAAAATATGTATGGGTTAGAGTACCTATTTTGACTATCTAGTCCTTGGTACTGCACTCAAATAGTGTAAGATCTGTGCCATAAGTTGTTCTTGCGCACTGCCTTCACTGTTGTCTGTCCATATTGTTAATTATCAGAATCTCTGGCTACATCCTATCCAAGAATTATATCCCCTTACACCTCCTATTTTCATCAAGGAGCATGTTCTGATGGTGCTATCAAATACCCAAACTACTTCCTCTTTGGAAACTGACAGCATACTTGGATGTTTCATAAATGCAGCCAAACATGTTTTCACTGAGCCTCTGCTCAAACTGTTATTTATTTATTATATTTTATTTTACATTTGTTTGCTGGGTCTGACTGGGCCAGAGGTCTCTTTTCAGCAGAGACCAGGGGGAAAAGCCCCAAAAAGGAAAAGAAGAAGCGATCAGAATGAACAAGTATATATACAGCCCAACCAACACAGGAACGCTGTATTCCTATGTGTCTTGAAACGTCAACCTGGTCTTCACAAACACGCCGAGCAAGGTGTAATAAAAATGTAAAAGGCTTTTATTCCATAAAACATGAATACAGATTAAGCGCTTTCACTCGCCAAATGCGAGCTTCATCAGAACTGTTTAAAAAAAGTAATTGATGTGACTTATATGACCTTTTTGGCGCCAAAATACTACTGACATAAAATTTTAAAGCTACATACATATATTGATAATAATAATTATATATATAAAATAAGTACTTAAAATCACCATATCACATCATCAGATGGATCAAATAAACATCGACTACTATAAAATATGCAATTTAAGATTTTGCATTAAAATTTACTATGTTAATACAATATTTGCAATATTTACAATACATTTGAATCTGTCTACGTGAATAATAATGCTGGCTTAATGGTGACAAAATCATTTAAGCCAGGTGTAGTCGAGGCATCGGTATGTAATTGCCACCATATTTCCTTATAGGATAATAATCCTTTCAAATCCCCCCTCTAGGTTCAACTACCAAACTATCTAAGATAGCAAATTTAAATGTGTGGGTATCACCATATTGTTTGATATGTTTGTATAGGGCATTCTTCTCATCTCTTGTTTTAATACTATATTGATGTGTGTATATACATTTATTCAGTTTTCTTTCCGTCTTGCCTATATAGAATCCTGAACATGCAGTACACTTTGCCAAATAAACCACAAATCTAGTATTGCAATTACCATGTAAAAATCTTATAAAAGTCTTGTGTAAGACTTGGTACAGCTATTGATAGATTTCTAAAACATATATATGAAAAAATTCCATATTTAGTTAAGGATTCGTGGGAGTTTTTGAGAAACTATCTGGTTAGTTTGTGGCAATTAGATCCTATGTTTGTCACAGTGGACATTATAGATCTCTTCTCATGCATTCCCAAAGAAGCTGGATTAGAGGCTTTTGCCTACAGTGTTAGAAAATACAGTAGCTATGATTGGGATAAGGTATGTCTTATTACTGAACTAATGTCCATGGTATTAGAGAACGATTATATTGAATACGAGGTGGAATTTTTCAGACAAACCAATGGCGTAGCCATGGGAGCAGCGTGTGCTCCGATTTATGCAAATTTAGTTATGCTTGAGTGGGAGGAGAGTATATTATTTACTAGTGAATTTTTCAAACATGTTAGGTATTACTCCCGATATTTGGACGACATTTATATATTGTGGGATGGTAATAATGAAGTATTCGATAAATTTGTCAAGTTTTTAAATTCTAGTAGTACATATTTGAAATTTATGTATTCAGCTAATATGAAAGGACTTCCATATTTAGACACATATATTTCTAAAGGTGAAAACTGCTTCAAATCTAGACTGTTTAGAAAACACACGTTTTCTAATAACTATATTGAGTTCACCAGTAATCATCCAAGGAATCTATTTGTCAACATTTTTAAGGGCCAGATTATTAGGGCAATACGCATGACTTCCACTTATTCTGAGATGTTGGAAGAAGTTCATTTCATCATCTCCCGTTTTAGGGATAGAGGTTATGATCTTCACATGATGAATTGTATAAGTAAAAATATTATAAAAGAATGGGGGGAAATATATGCCCTTGTTAGGACTTAAGCATGATAAAAATAATCCCCATAATGACAGAGATGAGCAGACACATGACAATATGTCTGCGATTACTGAGTACAGAAGACCGTGCGTTTTGGAATATGGCCCATTTAGTGGCAAGATTAAGTTGATCATAAGTAATAATTGGAAAATTATAATGATTGATCAAGATATAGTTAAAATTTTAGGATCCCAACCAGTTTTTGTTTACAAAATGGGCTGGAATATAAAAAGGTACTTAGAAAGTAGCGATATCACTAGACAGTTGAATAATAGAAAAACAACTAAGTGTGGAAACTGCAAACAATGTTACGCTATTTTTGAAGAAAGCAGTATTACCTTGGAAAATTTACACAAGACTTTTATAAGATTTGTACATGATAATTGCAATACTAGATTTCTGGTTTATTTGGCAAAGTGTACTGCATGTTCAGGATTCTATATAGGCAAGCCGGAAAGAAAACTGAATAAACGTATATACGCACATCAATATAGTATTAAAACAAGAGATGAGAAGAATGCCCTATACAAACATATCAAACAATATGGTGATACCCACATATTTAAATTTGCTATCTTAGATAGTTTGGTAGTTGAACCTAGAGGGGGGGGATTTGAAAGGATTATTATCCTATAAGGAAATATGGTGGAAATTATATACCAATGCCTCTACTACACCTGGCTTAAATGATTTTGTCACTATTAAGCCAGCATTATTATTCATGTAGACAGATTCAAATGTATTGTAAATATAGCAAATATTGTATTAACATAGTAAATTTTAATGCAAAATCTTAAATTGCATATTTTATAGTAGTCGATGTTTATTTGATCCATCTGATGATGTGATATGGTGATTTTAAGTACTTATTTTATATATATAATTATTATTATCAATATATGTATGTAGCTTTAAAATTTTATGTCAGTAGTATTTTGGCACCAAAAAGGTCATATAAGTCACATCAATTACTTTTTTTAAACAGTTCTGATGAAGCTCGCGTTTGGCGAGTGAAAGCGCTTAACTTGTATTGATGTTTTATGGAATAAAAGCCTTTTACATTTTTATTACACCTTGCTCGGCGTGTTTGTGAAGACCAGGTTGACGTTTCAAGACACATAGGAATACAGCGTTCCTGTGTTGGTTGGGTTGGTTACATTCGAACGCTGAGTCATTTGATTTGATATATATATACAGAAAATAAATAAAACAAAATACACATTAGTAAAAAATACATTATGTAAAAAATTATAGTAATAAAAAGTAAAACACAGGTATGCCAGTATGCAGTAAGACCTTAACAATGAATAAAAACAGCCATGTTATATGTACAAATCAGTATTGGTAGATAAAAAGAAGTTTGCTTGGACAGAGTAACGATGAGTTATATAGCAGGACAGAGCAATATGGTTATAGAATTATCCCGCGATGATACAGGAAAAGAGCCAGTTATTGGCTAAATGTTCTTTAAGAAGGAGTTTGAATTTAGAGGCAGAAGGGGTATTAAGAATGAGTTGAGGAGTGCAGTTCCACATTTTTGCTATTTGACATGAAAATAAGGATTCTCCAAAAGAGTTACTGGTTTTCCAAACTTGTAATACCAGTTTATTAGATGAGCAAAGGGAGCAAGTAATGTAAGGATGTACAAGGTGTGTTAGAGCAGGACAGGCGTTAGGTTGGTATAGGATGCTGTGGGTATAGCTAGCTGATTGAGTGTTAGTAAGTTTGGAAGTTCAATCCAGCGTAATTGATTCAGGGCAGTACAGTGGTGGATTCTATTGTGTAGGCCAGCAGCAAAATGAGCGATTTTGTGGTAGCATGTTTTAAGTTTGGTTAGGTCAGTCTTTCTGAGATTTCAGAAAATGGCTGAGGTATATAGTAGTGTGGAGAGAAGGTGGGTTGTGGTAATTGCTTGTCAAGTTGATGAGGTGAGGAATGTTCTAGACCTATATAGACATCCGGGTTTAATATATACTTTTTTTAATGGTGAGGGCAATGTGTTTGTCATATTTCAGGCCGGAATCTATTGTGATACCAAATAATTTTGTGCTATCCACTGGTTCGATATACTTCAATTGGATGAGATTATGTGCATTGATGAAGGGGGATTTGGGGGTTTCTTAATTGAAAATATCATAAGCTTAGTTTTATTTGGGTTTAATATAAGTTGCCTTTTTTTAGTAAAAGTTCTATGTCTGTGAAAGCAGACTGAGTCTTGGATAGGAGGCCTGGTAGGTTCATAGCTTCATAGGTTGATACTAGTCTATCAGCCTTAGGGCCTATACAAGCCTAGCCATAACAATTCCCTGGCTATTTCTTCCCACAATATTTACTTCCATGGACCCCTGTCTAGCAGGGTGACTGACATGATCCCCGGGGTGAATTTCCTATCTCCCATCCAATCGTCAAGGTTCCTTTTGAAGAGGGCCAAAGAGGTGCTCTGCTTAACTTGTATGGGCAGTCTATTCCAGAGTCTGGGGAGTCTCTGGGTCAGGAACCTATCCCTCCAGTATGTTTTGTTCATTGTGATGACAAGGTTTAGATCCCTGAAGCATGTGGCTATGGGGGATTGGGATTTCTTTTAGTGCAGCATGTCCAACAGCTTTGGGTTTGACGTGGCTTTGTATGTTAAGCAGAGATTGCCTGTGAGTAGACGATATGTGACAGAGTATAGCTGTAGTTTTTTTAGACGGTCAGCATCAGGCATCTGCTTTAGGCCTGTGATTCTTTTAGTGAGGTATTTCTGCGGCCTTTCCAGTTGTTGCAGATGTCTTAAGAGGTACATACCAAATGGGGCGTTGTATTCTATAATGAGTCTAATGACGTATGAGTACAGTGGAATGATGACATCCTTTTTTCTGGATGGAAAGCCCTTAGTGAGGGGGATGTGCAGATAACAGTGGAATCATCTGCATACTGTATAATTCTGGCATGGGAAGAGGTGGATCTATGGCTGTTTGTAAAGATGTAGAACAGTAGGGGTCCAAGAATAAAGCCCTGTGGGACTCCTATAGTGATGTCTAGAAGAGGAGAGATTTCATTTTTCCATATCACTGATTGGTGTCAGTCAGTCAAATAGCTGTGGAACCAGGTAATAAAAGCTAGAAAGAAATGAATAGATACTAAGTCAAGTAGTAGTTTTTGATGTGATACAGTGGCAAATGTTTTTGACATATCTAACAAGATGGAAAAGACAAGTTGGTTACTATTTCTCTGGTGATTGAACATGTTTATGAAACTTAAGAGGGCTGTTGTGGTATTTTGTTTAAGTCTGAAACCATGTTGGGAGTTGGAGAGTAGGATGTTTTGTATGAGGTGGGACAATAGTTGAGAGTGTATGCATGTGTCCAGTATGTTGCTACGAGGGGAGAGTATGGCAATGGGACTATAGCTGGATAACTTGGTAGATTGATCACCTTTGTGTAGGGGTATTATATAGGAAATTTTCCAGAGTTTTGGTACATAATGTTCAATAATTGAGCAATTTATTAGTATGGAGATAGAGTAGGAGATAGAATCTAATGCTTGTCAAAGAAATTTTCTTGGGAGTTGATCTACAGCTAGTCTAGTGGGTTTTAGTTGGAAGAGGAGATTTTTGATATAATAAGTTGGTACAGGCTGAAATGAGAAGGCTGTGGGTAGATGATCAGCCATTGAGGGATATTAGGAGGACCTTTGTTGTAATTGTTAACTAAGGCCAGAATAGAGTTAATGAAATATGTGTTGAATTGGATTGCTGTGCTTATGTTGAGGTTTAAATTGCTAGGGAAGGGGGTAGTGGTTTGTCCCCAATTTAAGAGTTGTTTGATGGATAGACAGACGTTATGTGGATTGTGTTTATGCTTTTGTTGTAATGTTGTGTAGTATGATTGTTTTTGTCAGATCTAATCAATTTTTTGCCTAGGTTGTCTAGTTCATGGTATTTGTGAAAGGAGGCTTCAGTTTTGCAGGTTTGATATGTGTGCCGAGCTTTATCTCTTTCTTTCATAGTGTTTATGCTGTCTGTTGTTAGCCAGGGTGTTGGTGTGGATTTGCAGCATCTTCTATGAATAGGAGCAAGGGTGTCTAGGATGTTTAGGAAAGAGGTATTGAAGTATGCAACAGCCTCATCCAAGGAAAGTTGGTTCAAAGGAGACCAGTTCTGATGTTGCAGGAGTTAGTTGAATGTGTCTGTGGAAAAATGCTTTCTTGCACGGATATTTTATAGATGGTGTTTTTGGGTGAGTTAGGTTTGTGTCTGATACAGTAGGTAGGGGTATGGTCACTTATGGATTCAGGAAGGCAGCCAGATTGTGAGTATAGGTGTGGACGATTGGAGAGTACCCAGTTTAGTATTGAGTGTCTATTGCTGTGTTTATCAATTCAAGTTGGAGTGGATATGAGTTGACTGAAACTCAAAAGGTTGATATGATTGGTGGGGTTGATGGAGGTGAAGGTACCCCAGTCTAAGTTAAAGTCACCTAGTATGACTGTTTCATGATTTAAGGTAGAGGATGCCCAACTAAGTAGGTTTTCTATTAATTCAGTATTGTTGCCAGGGGGAAGATATATTGCTATAATTATGTTGGCCTTATTCAGGTTAAGTTGAAGACATGAGATGAGTATTTCCAGGTCAGAGGGTTGGGGTGACATAATGGGAAGATGTTGTATGTTTAGATAGTTTTTATAGTGTTTATATATGAGTGCCATGCCTCCACCATGTTTGTTGTTTCTGTCACTTCTAAGGATGTTATATTCCTGGGGTAGAAATTATTTGCTTTTGTTATTGTTCTTGAGTCAGGGCTCAGTAATTGTTACAATATCAAGGGAGTAAAGTGAAAGGGTAGCTTGAAAGTCAGATGATTTGTTAAGAATACTTCTGATACTGATGTTTAGAAAGAATAGGCCAGAGTTAATTTGAATTATGAGGGTGCTGTTGCAAAGTTTGAGTTAAGTTGTTGGAGAGGTGTATGGATGGCTGGGATGGGGCCTGGATTAAGGTAGATGTCACAACTTATAGGTAGTAAGTAAGATTTGTGTAAGAAACAGAGACACAGTTTTTTTGCTGAGTAGGTAGTATTTGTCTAGATGTGTAGGGGTGTATGGGTCATGACTACCTTTGTGTGAATAGGTGAATGGGTGTACTTTCAATTAATTAGCCAGATATGTTAAAATGGGTGAATAGTAGGGATGGAGTAGAGTGTAGATGAATGGTGGGTGAGTGTGTAGATAAGATTTGGAGGTGGTAGAAAGAGGTAAGTTTATAAGTTGTTGTGAGGAGAGTGATGAGTAATAAATTGAGTAGCCACATACAGTGGGGAGACTGGTGAAAAGGGTTTTATATGGTATATTAATACAATATGATGGTTATAGTAAGTATGGTTGTACTTGACCAATGACTGGGAAGTAAATGTTTGGGTTATGCAGGAGTAGAATGGGAGAGATGTAGAGGAAACTGTGGGTAGTTGTGTGATAAAGGTTGTTGTTGGTTGGATGGAGTGGTGGATGTAAAGATTGGAGGGTAGAAAAAAGAAGAAGTTTGAGTGGACTAAAGGGACGTGGGAGGGTGGATGTGATAAATATGATTTGCTGTTGAAACAGCTGGTGTGGTTATGTAAATATAAAGTTGGGGAAAATGGGGGTGGGTGGTAATAGGCAGGGTAAGTTCTATTTATCTCAGACTTAGCCACAGGATTTCTTCCTCAGTTACACCATACTGGCAATGCCCTCCACAAGGGTGACCCTATCATAGATTCTCATAATTACAGAGCTATGACCTTTCTGAGCTTAATATGCCAAGTATATATGGCATGGTACAAGTTACAACTGATTTCATCAGTTATGATAGTACAAATCTCAGTAGGCTAAACCCTCAATTATTTGGCTTTGTCAAAGAAAGATCATATTTATTAAATACAGTTGACTTCTCTGAGTGGGTCACACCAGCTGCTGACAGTGGTCATACTGTTCATACAACTTACCTTCAAAGAGCCAAAACTTTTGACACCATACCCCATGCAAGCATTGCAAGTAAACTATATGCTTTAAATACAGATCATTATGTGTTAAGCTAATAAAAAACTGTTAACAAACAGAACACACACAGTACTAGTATCACATATCTCATTTGAAAGCATGAAGACAAACAGCAAAGTTACACAGGTCTCTGTACTGGGACAATTCTTTTTCAATATTTATTTTTCTGATCTCAAAAGTGTGAATGCGGACCTTTGGTTAACTAAGTTGAATGCATACTGGATGATCACACAGGTCTCTGTACTGGGACAATTCTTTTTCAACATTTATTTTTCTGATCTCAAAAGTGTGAATGTGGACCTTTGGTTAACTAAGTTGAATGCATACTGGATGATATTATCAACCCCACCTATCACAGTTGTGACTATTTAACTTACAGGTGTTAAGTAAGTCCATTAGTAATGGGTCAGAGGATGCCTTGTCTGGTAGATACAGGTCACCTCTTAGCAGTCTGTAAGAGACTGAATACAGAGATAGATCTTTGAGGAAAACCATACCGCACATATTCATTAGGCCTTGTATCCTTTTGTAAGGTATCTGTGAAGGTATTCCAGTTGTTGCATGTGCGTGAACAAATAGAAGTGAAAATGGACATTATAATCAATGATTTGTCTAATGAGGGCTGAGTAAAGGGGGTCAATGCATCCCTGAATCTAGAAGCAATCTCTTTATTCATGAGCTAGACATTATAGCAGGACTTACTTACCAAAGTGGATACATGCTGGTCAAAAATTCGATCACTGTAAATATATGTTCTCAAATGCAAAATTACTGGGTCAACTCTTAAGGCTGTATAGTCACTAACTTACCAAAGTGGATACATGCTGCTCAAAAACTGGGTCACTGTAAACATATGTTCTCAAATGCTAAACTACTGGGTCAACTTTTATGGCTATCTAGTCAATATGCTACCTCCCCAGGAGATTTGACTTTCCAAAGGAGACAATATTGACAGAGGTCAGAATCAAACTCTGTATCTTATGTCTGTGAGGCAAGGACCTTAATCTTTATTTTAACCCCATTATATCCACAGTTCCTTCTAAATGGGGTAGCTGGTAGAACAGGCTCCACTGGCATTTTCTTCCCTTGAATTACTGAATGACTAACTACACAGTGAACAATTTGACAAGGTAAAGGAAATCTTTAAAGAAACCTTCTTAAAGAAGTGCGGTGGAGTACATAACCCAAATTAGAGAAAGGGTGCCACAGCTAGCAAATTTTATTATTAGTTTTATTATGTAGTTCAAACCGTAATTCTCATCATAAGTGAAAAGTGTATGTATTTGTTTATCTGGGTAGTGGACTGATCAAGCATGACCATTTGCAGGCACAACCTCGGTGCAGAAGTGATGAAAACTGAATGTAGAACAAGTGAGTTACTGATGAGATGGGAAGGAGAAAGTTTGTAATGACTGATTTCCAGTTTATGTGGCCTGACCATATCCTGGTATTTGAATAGTTTAATATAATATATGATTTTATTTTATTATAAAGGGTTTACTTTGTTAGACACTTGCATATATTTGAACTTGAACGTCAAGCCATCCTAACCATGGAAATGAAAACAACAACAACTTTACCATAAAATAATTATAAATCCTGGCATGGTAATTAGGTAGAAACTCGTAACGTAGCTGTGATTCGAGGTCTGAACTGTGCTTTGTAAGTAAAGCTAGGACAAACACTGCCTACATACCAAAAAAAAAAAAAAAAAAAAAGACAAAAAGAGTTTATTTGCAAAATAAATGGTTTGCTTTCCTTTAACACATAACAAACCAAACAGCTGAGTTCTTACACTGTCACAGAGCCAGAAAAAAATAAAGATGAAGCTCTGGCCTCAGAAACTCACTGCAAGTGAGAAAATTGTGTAGCTGAGGTAAAAAAAATATATATACATACTGTAAGTTTCATCGAAGAATTCCATTACGAAAAGAGTAGTGTTCTGCTTTTGCCCAAGCCAAACGGTAGCATAATTCTGTAATAAATTTGTGAAGTTACATTCTGTTTTACTTTTGGAAAGTGTCACATGCCATAGGTGTGTGAACCAACTGGCAGACGGTGTCATACCAGATACACTGCCATCCTGAATTTATCAAACAGGAACTAGCAAAAGCATCTCTAAACAAGATAAAGGAGAATACATATTTTCCCTACAATGTAAAGGAGAATATAGATTTTTCCTTTACCAGAAGCTTACACAGTCCCCTGATTTAGAATGCCATGCACATGTAACTTTCCAGCATTTGACTGACAGCTTCTTACAGCCAAAAAACTATAATGCAGCTGCACTTTAACATGCTGTAAGAATCTATTGTCAGAAATGGACATCTCATTTGCTTAAAATTCATATGGCACTTAAATAATAAAGCTGGGCTTGTGATCTGTCTGGTGAATTGAGCCAGTTGGCAGTAAGAGGCTTGTGTACCTAGGTCACCGTGAAGTTAGAAACTGGTAAAATCATAGGTGGAAAAGGTTCATAGGTACACAGGATATTTCTACGCTAGTGGCTTAAGGGCCCTTACAAGGCTACCCAATATAACCTGATTTTTCCCAATATATGGCATGGATTTATGCCTGTGCATTGAGTATCTCACAGACTGTCTCTGTCCATAATGGACATAGGTGCTACCCCAGGTATGAATTTGTGATTCCCCATCTATTGATTCAAATTGCATTTGAAGAGGGTCAGTAAAGGGCTCTGCATAATGCGAATAGGAAGCCTGTTCCTAAGCAGGGGAAATGTCTGAAACACATATCAGTATCTCCAGCATGTTTTGTTTGAGTCGCTAAGTTTAGATCCTGAGATTGCATAACTCTTGTGTTGTCTAACATGCAGATGTGTATCAGCTCCATCAGGGCTGAATTTGTAAATGGCTTGTCACTCTAGTCGGTAAGAGACAGAGTAAAGAAATATGACTTTTAGTCTATCTGCATAGCTTGTGCTGTTTACAACCTTTATTTTCTTTGTGAGGAACCTGTGACATCACGCCAGCTGCTGTAAATGCCTAGCCAAGTACATGCCAAAAGGAGCATTGTACTCGATTATTGGTCTAATGAGGGCTAAGTACAGCAGATCTAAAATTTCCTTGGATCTGGATGTTATGCCTCTACTGATAAGTTGTACTTTATAAAAGGATTTCCTCGCCACTAAGGACACATGGCAGTCAAAGTTTATACTACTACCTATCTGTGTACCTAGAACTCTCAGCTCTGAGTCTACTCTTAGGGGTGTGCTATTGATGTTGTAATTTGCAGTGGTGTTTTATTCCCCAAAGGGTACGATAATGCATTATTTTTGCATTTAGTTTTAGGGCATGGTTCTGGCACCAATCATTTGTCTAATCTAGACCCTCCTGAAGAATATTTCAATCAATGGGGGATTCAATGATTGCCCCCAGCTTGCATTTGTTCGCAAACTTTGCCATCCAGAGACCTTCCATATTAGCCTTGACTTCAGAAAAGTATATCCCAAACAGTAGTAGCACTTAACACTGTAGCACAGAATTAATAATTGGTCTCTTGCTGGATCTGGATTCACCTACTTTAACAACGTGTCCTGTCCATGAGAGAATTGGCTGTCAACCTGGTGACATAGAGACATATGCCCAGTTTTGAGAGTTTATTTATAATACCTAAGTGGGGAATGGTGTGAAATGCCTTGGCCAGGTCAAGGTAGGCAGTATGTACTATTTTACCATTTTCCATTGCCTTAGTGATTTTATGAAAGAAATCTGCCAGATTCAGTAGGCACAACCTGCCTGTGACAAAGCTGTATCAGGTTGGGTCCAGTGTTTGGAGGTTTCTTATAGGTTCATAGGTTCATATGTAGGTACTAGGTTATTGGCCCTAGGGCCTATATAAGCCTAGCCAAATGTACCCTGGCTTTCGCAACCCAAGAAAATTATTTTCCTGTGCCACTATCGAGCAGAGCCACAGAAGTGATCCCCGGGGTGAATTTCCTATCTCCCATCCAGTCATCAAGATTTTTCTTGAAGAGTGCTAATGAGGAGCTTTGTTTGATATAGATAGGTAGTTTGCTCCAGAGTATGGGAAGTCTCTGGGACAGAAATCTATCCCTCCAGCATGTTCTGTTTATTTTGGTGGTGAGGTTTAGGTCCCTAGAGCGTGTAGCTCATAGGGATTGGGATTTCTTTAAGTGGAGCATGTCTAAAAGCTCTGGGTTTGACATAGCTTTGTGTGTTAGGCAGAGATCGCCTCTGAGTAAGCGATATGCAATGGAGTAAAGCTGCAGTTTTTTGAGACAGTCTACATAGGGCATCTCTTTGAGGTCGGTAATCCTCTTTGTGAAGTATTTCTGTGGCCTTTCCAGTTGTTGTAGATGCTTTGTGAGGTGCATACCAAAAGGGGCATTGTACTCTATAATAGGTCTAATGAGTGATGAGTAGAGGGGAACAATGACCTCTTTTTTCCTGGATGAGAAACCTTTTGTGATGAGGTGTGCCACATAGAAGGATTTCCTGACTACTGAAGGCGATGTGATTATCAAAGGAGAGACTATTGTCCACCTGTGTCCCAAGGTCTCTTATCACACTTTCGATGTTAAGTAGACTATCACCTATGTGGTAGTTCATGGGTACTGAGTTTTTACCAAAAGGGATGGCAATGCACTTTTTGGCATTGAGCTTGAGGCCATGGCTTTGACACCAGGCATCTGTCTCAGCGAGGCCCTTTTGTAGGATGTCCACATCTTTTGGAGTTTTGATTATGGCTCCTAGTTTGCAGTCATCTGTGAACTTCTTTAGCCAAAGACCTTCTGTGTTGGCCTGCACTTCAGAGAAGTAGATACCAAACAGGAGAGGACCTAGGACTGAACCCTGTGGTACTCCACTTGTCACTGGTCTGAAGTTGGATTTGGAGTCTGCTACTTTCACAGTGTGGGTTCTGTCAGTGAGCCAGTTGGAAACCCATCTTGTGACATAGGGATTTATACCTAGTTTAGTGAGTTTATCTATAATTCCAGAGTGGGGGATGGTGTCGAAAGCCTTGGCGAGATCTAGATAGGCTGTGTGAACCACCTTACCCTCATCTACGGCTTTGGTGACTGCTTCAAAGAAGTCTATCAGGTTTAGGAGACATGATCTGCCTTTTACAAACCCGAACTGGGTGGGGTCCTGAGTTTGGAGATTACCAATGTCATTGTTTATAAGTTCCATGATAATGCACTCCATAGCCTTGCAGACCAGGCCCGTTAGGCTAATGGGGCAGTAGTTTTCAGGTTCTGTGGTGGCTCCCCCTTTGTGGAGTAGGATAACTGTTGCTGTGCACCATTCAGTGGGCACATAGCCTGAGTTAAGGCTATGATTGAACATGGTACTTAGGTGGGGTGCCAGTTCGTTCTGTAGTTCATGTAGAACACAGCCTGGGATGTCGTCAGGTCCCATGGATGCTGTGTTCTTGGCTTTGGATAGTGTGTTTTTTACCTGTGCAGCCGTGATTACAGGAACTTTGCATTCTTCTGGTATAGAGATGGGCCCTTTAGGGGATGACAGATGGGCAAAGTTAGCACTGAAGCTATCTGCCAAGATGTTGGCAATATCAGTTGGTTCTGTATATTTAGTGCCATTGTGCTGTAACTCAGAGCAGATCTGAGTGCTGCCATTGAGATTCTTGACATAGCTATAGAATGCTTTGTGGTTGTCTTTAGAGTCAGTGGCGATTTTGTTTTCATAACTAGCTTTGGAGGATTTTATGAGGGATCTCAGCTTCTTACTGAGGCTGACCAGGGAGTTTCTCCAATCATGGGATTTTACTCTTTTTTTTTGCAACAGTTTCTTTCTTCTGTTGTAGAGTTTGTTTATGGCAGAGGACCACCAGATTGGCTTCCTTTTTTTGGAGGATAGCATCTTGGTTCTGTTAGGGATTGCATGATCCATGCACTCGTGTAAGTGCTTATAAAGTGCATTTGTGTAGGATTCAGCAGTCATACCTCTATTGTCCGTTAGCATGGGTGTCGTGAAGTTTGCCACTTCTGTCTTAAGAAGCGTGAAGTTGGCTTTGGAGAAATTTTTTACTGTGGTTTCCCTAATGGGGGGTGGGGGAGGGATGTGGATGTCTAGGGTGATTAGCTTGTGGTCAGATCTGACCAACGAGGAATCGACCTTTGGTGTGGAGCACCAGTTGCCCATGTTGGTAATAACCAGGTCTAGGATACTGCTGCCCCTGGTGGGGGTGTGGATAAGTTGATCCATGGCATTGGAATTTATGAATTCCAGAAAATGTTGAGCACAAGAGTTGGCTGACAATTTCAGCTCAATTTTCACCCCAGTTCTCCCTCAAGAAATACCCACCACCTCTCCCCTGCCAATTATCACCAAAGATTTGATTAGATCCATGATTATTCTTGCAATGGCCTTACATATAAAGCTTATCAAGTTTATGGGTCTGTAATTTCCTGGTTCAGTAGATGGTCCCCATTTATGCAGAGGGATAACTGTTGCTGTCCTCCACTGTATCAGGACAAAGTAAGTCCAGAGGCTATGGCTAAAGAGAGATCCTAATGGACCTGATAAGTCCTGATTTAAGCTGCTCGAGGCAACCTGGTATATTGTCAGGTCCCATTGAAGCCATGCTTCTAGCTTTAGAGAGTGCAGTGGCAACCTGTTCTTTTGTGATAATTGGCAGGGGAGAGGTGGTGGGTATTTCTTGAGGGAGAACTGGGGTGAAAATTGAGCTGAAATTGTCAGCCAGCAGATTTACTGTATCTTCTGGCTGAGTATAGGTGATGCCATCTACATATAGTTCTGCAAATTGCTGGGTGTTGCCCTTAAGATTGCATACATAACTGAAAAATCCTTAGCTCTGGGAGCTATTTTTACCTCAAATTCTGCTTTCAGAGACTTTAGTTCCCTGATTCACTTGTTTAGGCTGATGTGGGACTTTTTTCTTCACTGTGCACATTCAGTCTTACTTCTTGACAGGATTTTCTTTCTTTTGTTGTATAACATATTAATACCAGGGGTCCACTAGTTTGACTTGTTTTTGCAGTTTGATCTGGGTTTATTTTGGTCTGTTACTGCTATTTCTATGCAGTTGTTCAGATGGCTGTACAGGGCTTTTCTGCCCATGTCTGTATAGGTTTCTGTGTTTTCTGGATATTGGGGAGTTTGAAAACTAGATTTGCTATCCCTTAATAGGGGGTAATTTATTTTAAAAAAGTTCTTAAGGTTTTGGGGTTTAGGTGTGGGGACGAGTTTTACCTTTATTTCAAGGGGGACTGCTTTGGAATCTGATCTTACCAGTGAGGGCATCACATGGGGGGAGCAGTCTGCCATATTTGTGAGCACCAGATCTAGGATATATGTTCCCCTAGTGGGAGTGCAGACTAGCTGTTCCCGGGAATTTGAATTTACAAAGTCAAGAAATCTTTCAGCCTGCATGTTAGTGGCCATGTATGCCTCCCAATTAATGGAGGGGATAGTCAAAATCACCCATGAGCATGGTATTGGCTGGATGGTGACTGATTCTAGTAACTTTAGGTATGATGTATGGGTTTCCTGGATCATGGTGGGGAACCTGTAGTTAACAAGAATATGGTAATGGATTTTTCCATGATTATTTGGACATAGAGTAGCTCAAGCATGTCATATTGTTTGGCCACTTTTGAGGCGTGTTTATCATTTATGTAGATAGATACATCTCCGCCTTTTGCTCTTTCATGCTCAGTGGGTGGTCAGAATGTAAGAAAGTCATTATAGCCATGCTCTGCTGGAGTGTTTTCTGTGGCTTTGAACCATGTTTCTGTAACTGCACAGATGTCCGCCTTCTCTAGGATGAGGAGAGCTTCCGGAGAGTGTAGTTTGTTGTTGAGGCTCCTAGTATAGAGCACTAACACTTTTAGCTTGTCCAGAGTAGCTTTTACTATGTTGTACCATTTGTTTGGCAATGCCTGAAAAAGGCATTACAGGGGTGGATAATATTTTGGCCAAAATTTGAAAGCTTACAGATGACAGTTGAAGACCATCCCTGGTAAATCAGTGTGGCAGGTCAACCATGTTCTCCCAGGCTAACAAGTATTGGACTACTTTGGAATGACTCCAGTAGTTAAGCCAATTGTTAAAATTGATCATTTTCACCTATATTGTGGAATCATCCTTTTAGACATTAGAATGCTGCTCAGTGTTAGGCTCATAGCTGCCTGTGTTACATATTCTGAGAGCTCAGTCATGTCTCTCGTCATACAGCCAAAGATATATGTCTCAGGTCATTCATACTCATGTGGACTACGATGACTCATACTGGTACTTAGGAGTAAGTGACCTGAGTGCTTGTATGATATGGCAAATCCTGGCCCCAGACAGACAACTAACTATAACCTTCCCCTTATCCAACCTGGTAAGAGGAACATCAGTGGGTCTTATAATGGGGTCTCATATGTCCAGCATATTTGGTTGTGGAGAGTTTTACCTTATGGGTTTGATTGCTGAGGCACAATGACATGTGTCTTTATGTGTTGCAATTGGAATGTCTTGTTTGTGTACATGCGGAGTTTCTGCTTACTGCTCCTGAGAGGCATTTCAGGTTTGGTAAGTTACCTGTGACCAACTCTGTATATATGAGTATATGTGTGTCACTCTTTCTGGGTACAGTGAGTGATGTGTGTGAGTAACTGACAACCTGTTTGTTCCTTTTTTGTATCTGCATGTGAGAGTCTAGCCTCCAGTGGCAATGTAGAACTACATCTTTCACATTATGTATTTCTCTGTTCAAGAATTGTCATTGTCATTGTACATAAGGCAATTGTTACAATGTCTCAGTAACCCCGTATTCACCATGCTGGATGCAGAGATAGCAGGAAAGTGCTCATTGATGGTTGCAGGTCCTAATGTGCACTGGAAAGGATAGAATTGGAGGTTGTTTGTAACTGGAAGAGGGAATGGTCCTTACTTGGTGTAATCTCCAGCTAACCTAGCCTGTGATGCTGCCTAGCACCAAATCAGATGCTTTCTGAACAGCAGCAATCCTGGGTGCTGTAATAAGATAACTAACACAGTAAATTTTCACTTTATAATGGCAATAAGCAACGTTTACAGATGTTTGCATCAGTACCAGTCTCTGAAATACAGAAAACTGACTAATAAACCCTCAGGCCAATAAAACACCTATACTTAGAGCCCTTTTGTGTGCTTCCCAACTCATATAGACCATGTAAACACCTAGTGCCACTAGATGAATAATCACAGTCCTCCTAATGTAAAAACACATTGAAAGAGTGTCAGGAGTGACATGCTACCATAAACAAACTTAAAGATACAGATGCAGCAGTGTACTATAAAAAAAACGTATACAAGTGTGATTATTCAATAAAAGTGTTTTGCTTTATAGAAATGAGTGAAGAGCCACTACATTTTGCAGTATTTATAAAGGCACTAAAAACAAGGTAAGCTGATTAATAAGACCTCTGTCCTTTAAAACAACTACATGCATGAATCTGTAGTGTGTTTCCTCAACCTATACAGACCAGGCTACCACCCAGTACCACTAGATGGAAAATCACAGAAAAGTGCTTGCTAGAGTAGAAAATATATGCCTTTATGGAAGAGCTAGATAGATAATGAATTCAGAGCAGGTAAATCAATAGAACAGATAATGTGAGGCAAAATTAACTTTTTTTTTCAAAATACATAGAAGGAAAGACAAATAAATTATTCAAGATATAAATAGCAATGTAGAAAGGGAAGAACTTGTAAAGCTCAACTTACAGGAAGGATGGGAAGGCAGCTTAAAATCACCAAGTTTAAAAAGCAGATCAAGGAATGAGAGTAGGTGGGTAAAATAACTAGTAGGGAGTCATCAACAGTTCTTGCAGTTTTTGCAGGTCTTGAGTCTTATCAGAAAAGACAAAAACTCAGAAATTCTCTGTGTATTTAAGTATCACTCAAGAAACAAATTTCCTGATGGAAAAAAAAAACATGAAACATGCAGCCTTGGTAATTTAAATGTCCATCTGCCACATAGAACAAAAACGCCAAGCTGAACATATTTCTTAAAACAGAAAACAAAATACAGCAGGTAAAACAGAAAGCAGATCTTTCAGTTTAAGCAACTCACAGACAAAGAAAAGCACAGATTTACTTTCCAGAAACCAGCAGGAAGTCATTAACAGTGGTTGTATTTTTTCTGGGTCTTGTATCTTATCAGAAAAGACAAAGACCTAGCAATTCTCTGTTTAAGTATCCCTCAAGAAATAAATTAACAAAAGAAAAAAAGCACAGGAAATCTGCAGCCTAGGTAGTTTAAGTGTCTATTTGCCACATAGAACAAAACAACATGCCAAGCAAATTTCTTAAAACAGAAAGCAAAATGGAGCAGGTAAAACATGAAGAATCTCTATCATTTTAAGCAACTCTCAAACAAAAAAAAATGTATAGATTTACTTTCCACATTTAGCAGGGAATTACCAACAGTGCTTCTAGTTTTTGCAGGTCTTCAAAACTAGCTTTAGCCAGTACCAAGGCCAAAGGGTGGTGCTTTCTGGTTGTGGTTAATTATTACTAGAAGAATATACGACAATTTGTCCAATAGCTACTGCCATCAAGCTGCCTAATTAAGGGAAATGGATTGTACAGATGGACAAAACAGTATTACTCTTAGCTGTTGTGCATGTTTAATTCTGGTCACATCCTATTCCTGAAAGCAAGTTGTACAGTCAGCTGCTTTGGATATAGGACTGTAACTCAGATGGTTGAGAATAAAAATGACTGTATAATGCATTTCAAACAAGAACTTAGAAATTGTCAGTAGCAGAGAGATGATAGTCTATTACTGAGTGTAAATGTTTTTCCATGAAGTAGGCCTTTGAGGGGCCATCTTATATCACCATTTATACACTTCTGAAGTGACTTACTAACCAGTGGTTGTTGACATTGCTGCTTTATGCTACAAGGTGACACACTGGGCTGGGTCACCCCAACTGGCATTGTTAATTAGCCCTCTTCTCTCCTCATCTGTCTCCACCATAACTCAGCCCACAGCTTCTGAGCTGGTGAGTGGTATATGACTTGGAAGAGGGAACAGATACTATCATCTGATTCTTTCATCTCCCATTACAAAGAAAAAAAAATAACCTGCATGCCTTAGTTAGTCAGTGGCTCTTAAGTTATTCCTTTTTGCCCAGCATGATGTATAAAAAAATGTAGGTTTTAAAGGATATCTAGAAAACTATTGGTGCTATCCATTGCAATTTGATTTGCTATGAAATATAAAAAAGTTTTTCCTAAGTTCAAAATGTATCCCAAATGGGATCTGTAAAATTAAAAGCAACACAGGAAAGGATGGAAACCATGTGCATGTTTTGGATGACTTGAAGAACAACTTATCACCATTACATCAAAGGTGCAGAGTTTTATTTTCTTTATGAGAGAATAATGTATAGAAAAGTAATTGAACAAAACACAGAAGGAACCAAAGTACACTAAACTGTCCTCTGGGCTAGAGAAAACAGTCACAGTTAAAAGACTGAAGGGATTTAAGTACTTCATGTACGTCTCCACTAAGCAAAATAATGCTTATAACAAATGTTATTATTTATATATGAAGCAATACAAGTTGCAAAAAAGCATGTTAGTTAAAAGAAAAAATCAGTGTATGGTATATTTAAAACATTAGAGGGATCAGTCAATGAACAAAGAAAATTTCATAGAACTTTTGACTAGTCTTTAAAATTTGTCATTGTAACTAAAGAAGAATGTAATATGCAAACTGTTTTACTTTTTAACTTGTTTTAGTACTGCTTCTGTTGTATATTTTATTGGTTAATGCACGTGTCACTGTTTAATTTTCTGAATTTTTTAAGTCCGTGCATAGGGGTAAAATACATCTCTGAGTGAAAACAATAAAGGGAATTTTAAGAAAATCTTAGAAATAAAAATTCATGAGTTAGAGTCACAAAAAGGGTAAGCAGTCTTAGACAAGAGTAACCTGGAATACTCTGAGGTATTCCCGCAAGGTTTTAAGCATTTTTTTTCTTGTATCGCTTTGGCCTGGAATGCTTACAGCCACTCAAGACCCAGCTGCTTGAATTCTATTTGCTTGAAACCAGGGAACATGAGTTTGCACATACAGCTGTCACAACAGTTGGATACAATCATGTCCTCATCATGGAAGAGGTTAGTGAGGAAGGGAAACCGGGAGGGGATCTTTAGGTTTAGGGTGGGCAGGACGATTTTGCTGATGGAGGGTATTGCTACCTTATGGTCAGGGAATAGTGGAGGATTTTAGGTATAGACAGCAATTGGGAGAATAAGGTTAGGGAGCAGAGGAGAATTATAGGTTTAGGGAATGATCAGATGGGATTGGGGTATTAGGGTTAGGGAGCAGAGGGGGATTCTAAGTTTAGGGAATGATCAGAAGAGATTAGCGTATTAGGATTAGCTAGGGAAGGGGGATCTCAGCTTTAAGGACAGATTGGAAATTTAAATTTAGAGATGGGGAGACTTTCTAGATTTAGGGTCAGGGATCTGAGAGGGATAGTTAGCCTTTGATAAGTGTGTGTGGGAAAAGAGTCAGAGGATTTAGAGCACTTGTAGTGAGTGGCAGCAGGTAAGTGTGTCGTGAGCTAATAGTAGATGAAAACTTGTAGCAAACCCATTTTGTCATAGTGCCTGTCAGCCATCAAACCTGTAAAGGCGTATAATTTAGGCAGCTATGAGGGGACTTTGCACTCTCATTGGCATTTTTTTTTTTTTTTTTTTTTTTTTTAACTAATGAACCTAGCCCTGCCATGGTTGCTCATCCAAGCCTTCACACCACTCTAAAGGCTACTTATGCCTCCTTAGTCCCACACATGCACTGACAGAAGCTATTATCATTAATTTTCCTGACCTTCCTTGACCATGGGATAGCAGAACACTGGATTTCCTTGGAGCTGGTAAGGCCTGATTTGTTTTAAGAGAGGTAAGCCTCTGCATGGAACCAGAAGTTGATTATTCATAGGTATGTAGATCAGCTGTTAAGCTGGGGCAATGTAATTTAAGGTAAAATAAATATGTGTATAAAAATGATGAATGAAGTTTTCAGGCATAGTAATCTGATGGGCCTGGAGTATTGGAGTTTGAGCCACTGACTCTGTTACAGCAAAGATAGACATATAAATAACAGTAATTATAATACTGCAGCATGAATATACAGCTAATGATAATTTATTTATTTTATTTATTAATTTCCAGTTTGATGACCGGGGAAGTCCACTGTGCCAAACAGAGCCCATTTTCAGTGGAGGCCTGGGGAGAAAAGCTCCGAAAGCAGTTAAAATATAACATAAGTAAAGTATGGAATTTACAGTATACAGAAGCATAAATATACAATTTAAAATACAAATTCAAAATCAGAGTACACGTTTAAAGAACACGTGTTAAAATAAAGTCAAAAGTAATACAGATAATTTAATTAAAATTACATGTCATGAAGTGTTTATACAAGTTTAGTGTTTGTTTTAACCATAATGTTAGTGAAGGGAGGTTTGAAAGAGACAACAGTATAATTTAGTGGGAAGGGAGCAGGAACAGTCCCAGACTGAGGTATTTAAGAATGGAGGATAATCTTACTTAACATGGTGCAGCTTAGATAGACTTGTAAATAATTCTAATACTAATACTGCTAATACTAATAAATGTGAAAAACATAAAAAAAAATGATTGCAGAAAAAGTTGATACGTTCATAAGTTGGTAAGAAGTGTATGGCAGGCAGCAATCAGATGCATGCTTACTGGATAAATATGGGCAAGATTGTCTTTTTTGAGAACAGAGAGGCAGGGGAATACAAGGTAGGTAGTCTGCAGCATTATGGGTCACTGTTTCATGTTTTTTTTTTTTTTTTGAAAGTGCTTGATACAATCCTAAATTGGAGCAAATATGCAAGCCACATAAAACATTAATGGAGTACAGTGCTACTGCAAGAAGTTGAAAAATGTGGGGATTATGTCAAATCTATTTGCTGGCTCCCCTGAGGTAACAGGGACCTCTGAGAATGAGAAACATTTGCAATTTAGAACCATTGCTAATAGGTATTATGGTATTTCCTGCTCACCTGAGAAATAATTAGTTGTAGGAAGTACTGCATTTAGCTTTTCAATAGCAGATGCTTTGAACATGTGCTATTTATGAAGATAGATCAAAGGCTCCTTTTGTTAAATGCCAGGGGAGATCTGCATTACTGAAATCCTGTATTTGGGTATAGAAGCATGATGAGCAAATGATTTGAGAAAAATACTGTATTTAGTCCTTTATTTTATATAGATAATATAAAATTGTTATTGATTACATTTTTGTCAATTAATGCATTATCTACATGGCAGGGAACCATTTAGGAGAAGTAGATATTGACCTGTGCTTAGTTTTGCATGTATGGGCTATTATTTCCATGTTTTATTCTGTTTATACAATGAAAATAATAGTATACACATTTTGTAGACATTGTTTTGATCCATAGCATGTGAGTGATGTCACTGCAGGATCAAACAGCACTGTAACCATCTTGCAATTAATCTTCCTTTGTTAAATGTTGTTGATGCCACAGAGATGTTTCTGGGAGGTGTACAGGCATGCTGTTAGTATTATTTGTGCCTACACTGTTATGGGGTTCAAAGGGCGTTCTGGCTTTGCTATGATGCTGCTCTGGTGTAGTTTGACTGCTGTGTAGGCCATGGAAGAGGCTAACGAAATATACTGACTCTGAGTGAGTTTGTTTTTGTCCAAACATAGTTGTGACATTGGCACAGCAGCATAATGATACATATAGTAGTCATTCTTAAGTAGTCTGGAATACTTATTATTAAAAAAGTGAGAAAATGAGCAAAGAATGAAAACGGCCGTACCAGTCACTGAGGCAGGCCTCAGAATGGATAGGATTTAAAAAACTTTTGGTAATGCAGCATGAAGTAATTAGGCATCTACATTTCTACCAAAGTATACGTATACAATGAATCATTAGCCAAGAACTATACAAAAGACAAATTAATTAAATGTTAAAGATGAAATAAGTTAAGGCGGGGTTTGATTGATTAAATGTTGTGTTGCATGCCCCCATAGTATGTGGTCTGGTCCTAACATCTAGTCCTAGTCTGTGTATAACCTGCATATTCTACTTATGTTGTTCTTTGATTCACCTGGAGGGGCAATAAGCACCCCAACAAAAATGAAAAATCTTTGCAAGCAGTGTCAAGCTTAAGTTAGCAGGCAACAGTGTTAAAGCAAGCAGGCATGGCATGTGGCTAAGTTGATGTACTACTATATTTTGGTGAAGGTGTTTGCTCTCTTCTCGGCATGTGGGGTGTTTTTCTTCTTTTGTACCATCCTTCCAGCACAATGGTTCCCCATCCAATTACTTCCAGCAGCAATAGGCAAAGCATAAAGCCCAACTTGCTGTTCTTCTGACTTAAATTTAAAAAAAGACTGAACTAACTAAAATGACGTATTTAATATAATTGCCCATCCCCAGTTTAATATAACATTGTTTCTCAATATTCCATGTAAACTTTGGCCAGCAAACTATATATATATATATATATATATATATATATATATATATATATATATATATATATATATATATATATATATATATATATATATATATATATATATATATATATATATATATATATATATATATATATATATATATATATATATATATATATATATATATATATATATATATATATATATATATATATATATATATATATATATATATATATATATCATTACCTTTCAAGGTGCACAATAAACCTTAACCCCCAATGGAGAAAACAGTAAATAAGTAGAGGAAAAACCTGATTATAAGCAAAGCTCAGAACTCCCCACTATTTGATGTGCTGCCACTGACTAATGGTGTAAACGTAAACACCTGAAATAACATAAGACATACCTCATTATATGTCATGGATGCCCAGTTCTAGCAAAATAAAACTTATTCACAGCTGTACCATTGCCTCAATAAAGAAAGTTCTTACCTCAAGCACTTGCCATCAGTATTTACAGTAAGGCATTTCCGATTTCAGATCATAGTTAACTTCACTTTCCCAGTGAAGGTTTCCTACCTTCCAGCATTATACCAGCCATGTACCTATCCACCTGTAATTGTACCTTTTAAGTATGACTTGCAACCATTGTTTGTACTTTAGTTGATTTATGTAATGGTGCCCAATATTTGTTATAATTTCACTGTTTCATAATGGCTGAATGTTTTATGTTATTAGCATAACGCTTTACAATGGGTGTTAAATAAGCTAGATGCTGCTGTAGAACACTTTAATAATGCATTCTTATAGACCTTAAATAACCTAGTAAAAGTACATAATAAAACAGTAGTCCAACCCCATACCATGGCTGACAATGGAAACAAAACAAATCATGATAAAAAGGGATATAGCCTGGAAAAACTGGTATGAAAATAGAAATCAAAATGCCCTCCAGAAACCTTGCAAAACTCTGTCAAACAGGATAAGCAAACATACCATACCAACCTACAAGACAAACATATAAATAACCCAAAACTTTTTTGGTCATTAATAAATAAAGTAATCCACCCTGGCAAGACCAGTAGTCTCTCTCCAAAAACCGATAATATGACTGAGTTTATCCCCACACAGTTTAATTCCTAGTTTATACAGTAACTATTGTCTTTCTTAGACACTAACACAGCTGCCCCCCTCACCCTAGCCCTGTCCAATCAAAACCACCCACAGCTCTTCAATTTAGTCACTCACAAGGAAGTTCCTCCTTAAACTAAAAACTTCTTCTGTAGCTGTCAACCAACGAACTTCAGACTACCTAAAAATGGCTACAGAAGTTATAGCCTTCCCTGTGTCCATACTAATTAATAGGTCCATAACAGAAAGATAGGTCCCATCACCGTGGAAAAAAATCTGACATCATACCACTACACAAAGGCGGCACATGCACAGAGTTTATTAACTACAGACCAATAGCCATTCTCTCCCCCTCTCCAAAATATTAAAGAAATGCATCCATATGCAGCTGATGCAATACCTAACCTCAAATAACCTGCTCTCAGAAACACAACATGGATTTAGTCCCCAGCACAGCACCACTACTGCTCTACTACATTTTACCAATATAATAAATGAACATAGAAACGATGGTCTGTTTTTGTCCACCATGTTTTTAAACTTCTCAAAGGCATTTGATGTTGTTGTTTGTCTTTCAGCTTTTCCTGGTAAGGGGTCGCCACAGCAGAACTCTGGTCTGCTAATGATTGGCAGTAGATTTATACAAAATGCCGAGGTGCCAGCTTAACACCCAACCTTCAACTAAGGCATGCCCATTTACGCACGCATGTCTTTTGAATGCTACCCAACGACGGGGAGGACATGCAGACTCCACACAGAAGGCACTCCCAAGCCACACCGAGAATCAAACGGGAGAACCTCTTGCTGTGAGTTAACAACGCTACCGCCGTACCACCACAGTAATCAACTCAAAGGCATTTGATACTTTATATATATATTTTTTTGTGTAGCAACGGCTCATTCGAATCTCCTCAATTGGACTTTTACAATACTCCTTGTTGTGGTTCCTTAGTTACCTATCCAGAAGGCAACACGCCATTAAATGGAAACAAACCTACTCTTCCTTTCAACTACACTACAGGTGTTCCTCAGGGCTCTATCCTGGGGCATATGCTATTTAATATATTTATTAATGACCTCCACACCTCCACTCACCATGCAAGTTTAGCTCAGTATGCAGATGACTGAACATTAGTATATGTGGCCTTTATAATAAATAATCTCCAAGACATTAGCCACAAATCTTTATCCTTTGTAGAAACCTGTTTCAAAGAATCAAACCTCCTACTCATCCCCAAGAAAACTAAGCTAATGCTTTTCACCTCAAAAATTTGCCAAAATCAAAAGCAATCTCTTACCTTAAAGTCAGCAATACTGCCATTGAAACTGAACTCACAGTAAACTTCTAGGTGTTATAATAGATAACATTGTCAAATGTGACCAGCATATACTGCTCTCCATTAAATCTACACACCAAAAACTAGGCTCCCTTTATAGGATCAATAGATTCTTTACAGATACTGCAAGAAACACTCTAGACACTACCTTCTTACTGCCAACTCTCTTACACGCTGCTCCTATCCTATTAAACATAAACAATACTCAAAGAAACTTGCCTCCTTCTACAATACAATAGCTAAATTTGCCACCAGTCTCCCTCATAGGATCCACCATTTTCTTAGCTTAAAGCGATTAAACTGGCTTAAACTGCACAAGTGTCTAACATATTCACAACTGACTACAGCACACTAACTCATTCATCATCTAGAAAAATGCCCTGCACTACAAGATGCATTACTACCCTCCTGTCTAGCAAGGGACCTCTGTTCTAGTAACAAATTCTTATTACTTACAAATAAGTCAAATAATGTTGCGGGAGACCTGCTCTTCTCCCAGTGCATTGCTTAACTCTGGAATATTATCCCCATGTAATAAAACTCTCTGAAAAACTTAGTAGTTTTAAATTACTGCTTAAACAACGTCTTAACCAGTCCTGGTTTTGTGCATGCTCAACATGGTTAAAACCTTTTCACTGTACAATACTATCCAAATACTCTCCTTAAACATAATATTCTCAACCTCATACTGAAATGACAAAACAATTTTTGTACATAACCGCTCCCTGTTCAATTCATTAAGTTGCACGTGTGCTTTCTCTTTAGTAAATTCCACCTCTAAAATCTTAGAATGTTTATGTATAAATGTAACTATTTGTGTATAAATGTAATTAGAAATGTACCTATTCTGTGTTTGACTGGAACTCAGTATAATGCAATATAGGCAAATGAAGCCTTTCTTCCTGGGCCTCTGCTGAAAATGGATATTACTCAGTTGGACTATTCCAGTAAACAAAGGCAGATAAATAGACAAATAAATAAACAATGCATCCTTCTGCTTTTGAAGTACAACTTAATAGACTGACTCTACCTATCCCACCTAAGATACCCACTATAAAAGCTATGTTATTAGGCACAATTCAAGGCATATGTTTCTGACACTACATTTTTTTAACATTACTGTTTTACACAATTTTAAAATCACTGTTTAATGTTATACCATCTCTCTTTTCTTTAGCTGGGGACTATAGAAGTAAAGCCATCTTACCTGCACAAATAATTCAACTGATAATGGCCTTGTTACCCAGAAACTCCTTTACTTCTCACCTATCAAGTTCCACAGTTCTTCTGTTACCTAGTATTTTTTTTAACATTTGTTTACTGGGAAATTCCAACTTGCAACAAAGCCAATTTTCAGAGGAGGCCCAGGGAGAAATGCTCCAGACACATGTCTTTGTAACATTGGAGGAAACCGGAGTACCCAGATGAAACCCACATGAATACAGGTAGCACATGCAGACTCAGCACAGAAGGTACCCCAGCCAAGCATCGAACAGTAGAACCTCTTGCTGTAAGGCAACAATGCTACCGCTGCACCACTGCACTGCCCAAAATACCACAGCTGTGTCCTCCCATACAGGCAAAGCATGTATGAACAAGTAACCCTGAACTAGATTGCAACCATTAACATGGGCTTGCCATTGTAGCCTATTGTCAGTAAACATTACTATCTACGCCGCCATTACCAACACCAATATATTGATATGCCCCATCACAACATCCTTCATGCATAATGTTTACCCAATACAATATTACATTAATCTAAACAAATGAAAATGCTTGCTAAACAACCTGAGTACTCCACAGTGTGTAGAGTCCTTCAAAAATTGATAGACAACTGAAACTTGATCAGAGTCTTACCTCTGGATACGTACCCAGGGAGTGGCGCACTGCAACTGTGGTACCACTTCACAAAGGCGGTGCCTCCACCGACCCTGGAAATTACCGGCCCATTAGCTTGACAAGCCTTATCTGCAAAGCCATGGAGAGGATCATAATGGACCTCATAAATAAAGACATAGGGAATTTGCAGACTTTGGATCCAACCCAGTTTGGCTTTGTCAAAGGCAGATCATGCCTTTTAAACTTGGTTGACTTTTTCGAAACAGTCACCAAAGCCATTGATGAGGGAAAGGCAGTCCATACAGCCTACCTCGATCTGGCTAAGGCCTTCGATACAATACCCCATTCGGGTATCATTGAAAAACTCTTCAGCTTAAATGTCAACCCATACATCACAAGATGGGTTGCAAACTGGCTGAGTGACAGAACCCACAGGGTCAGAGCTGCTGGCGCCATGTCAGACTCAAAGCCTGTCACAAGTGGTGTCCCACAGGGCTCAGTCCTGGGCCCACTCTTGTTTGGCATCTACTTTTCCGAAGTACAAGCAAACACAGGAGGGTTATGGCTGACAAAGTTTGCAGATGACTGCAAACTGGGCCATAGTAGAAAACACATCTGACACAGATATCCTTCAGAAGGGTCTCACAGAAACGGATAACTGGTGCCAGAGCCACGGCCTAAAGTTAAATGCCAAAAATGCATAGTCATACCCTTCGGGAAAAACAAGGTTACCCCTAGCTACCAAATAGGTGGCAATCCACTGAGCACAGAAGAAGTTATCAGGGACCTGGGGACCCAGGTTGATAGTAGTCTGTCATTCGACACCCATGTAGCTAAAGTAGTTAGGAAGACCTTCTACATTGCCCACCTTATCATGAAGGGATTCTCATCTAGATCAAGGGAGGTCATAGTCTCCCTTTACTCATCACTCATCAGACCAATGATTGAGTACAATGCCCCATTCGGAATGTATCTGAACCGACACTTGCAGCAGCTGGAGAGGCCACAAAAGTTCCTCACCAAAAGGATAAAGGGTCTCAAAAATCTGTCCTATGCTGCCCGACTGAAAGAACTCCAGCTCTATTCAGTCGCCTACCGCTTGCTCAGAGGTGACCTTTGCCTAACATACAAGGCCATGTCAAACCCAGATTTGATGAATATGCTTCACCACAAAAAATCTAGATCCATCAGAGCCACAAGGGCGGGAGACTTAAACCTTGACACGGCTATTAATAGGACGTGCTGGAGGGATAGATTCATCACCCAAAGACTCCCTATGCTGTGGAACAAAATCCCGGTACATGTGAGGCAGAGCACCTCGCTGGCCTTGTTCAAGAGAAATCTTGACCAATGGATGGGAGATCGCAGATATACCCCAGGGATTACCTCAGTGTCACTGCTCGACAGAGGCACAGCAAAATAATGGGTATAGTTCCCCATACTAAAGGGGTGGCGTAAGCCACAAAACGATGGGCTAGGCTTGTAAATGCCCTCGGGCAGATAGCCTAGTATGAACCTATGAACCTATGAACCTAAGCACCACATGTAATATGCAGTAACAAAAGTCCGTGTTGACAGTTTTCACTCTTCCATCACTGTCTCAGCTATTTTTAGTACTACTCTGTTGGTATCACAATCCAGCAAAGTCCTTCACTGAAGTAATGATTTTATTATACATTGAAAATAATGGCGCCATCTTTGGGTCTGAGATCTGAGAAAAGACTCCATTGAAACTGATCAAGTCTAAAGGGTAGCGAAGACTTGCACACTTATTTGTTTCCCACACTAGCTTTAAAATTATCCTCTGTGTCTCATGCTTTTTGAAAAGAGCAGAAGAAAAGTAATTTCCAGCCGTATCAAGTGCTCACTGAAAAGAAGTTGCTCTTTAGATCATTTATGTTTGTAAGTTTGCATGAGTGAATTGCTCTTTCTCTGGTCACTTAGTTCACACTGTGTACTCTGTTGATAGATGCTGTTGCTTTTAAAACAGGTTGATATGTTTTTATTAGCAGTAAGAACCACAAAAGACAGATCCAAAATCTCAAAACAACAAAATCAAGGCCAAAGGCTCCAAGAAAAACTTCTTTATTAAATCAATTCTCTTAGTACCTCGGCACACCAGCCTTTACAGAGTATAATAGCAACAATATATTTTTTTAACTGAAAACTTACTTTGAAGCTTCATGGACATTGATAACATATACATATAAAATTTAATACAGTGCTAACCCTCAGAGCAATAAATTTTTATCTATTACCTGTGATGGGTAGTGGAGTCCAAGTTCTTAGAGATGATGCTTTAATTACTGCATGACTGGAAGCCCATAATACTCATCTCTATAGATGTAATATAGCCTGCAGCATTTGTACTCAACATATTTCTCCTCTTGTTTTATTTTCTTATTTGCAGTATTTAAAATGCCCTGATCTAGTATTTTGTTTCATGTCATCCAAGGTTTTATGCATTTTAATAGTTGAGTACAGCCATGAAAGATTTTACTGTCAGTTTTGTTGTTATGCTAATGTATCATGTCATTGTGCGTAATTACATATTTAACTGCTTGAAACAAAGCTAACTTTATCATTAACAATGTAATAGTATCTCAGTTTACTTAATAAGTAAATAAATGTTAGTTTCTTCAATCAAAGCAAAATGTACGAACTCATGAAAGCAATCTGTTCAAAACCATGTAAGTAAAACAAATATGTGCTTAGATAATACCTGTAGTAGTCCTGTGCATGAGGTAAAACCTCTCTTCTGTCTGCTTAAGTAATGCATTTGATTTAAACAGGACATAACTACCTCAGTCCTCTACATATACTGAAATCCCTAATTTCTCTGCTTAATAAACACACTTTAGTTTTTTCTAAACATTAAATAGTGCAGTTGACATGTAATCAAAATTATGTAGTACAGGCCACAATCCCAGGCTTGTAGTAAATTCTGACAGCACTATAGAAGGATCTGGTCCTCCATAAAATACTTTAATTAAAATACTGGGATTATAACACCAATCTGACAAGCACCATACCTCTCAAGCTCCAAGTTCAATACTATGCAAACTTGAAAAATAAGTGATCAGAACAATATCTATAAATCATACTAAGGCTTTTTAATAGTTGGATAGTCTTGCAATGTTGCTATTGAAATACCTAATTTGTGAATTGTATAAGATTACCTTCATGATTCAATGTATTCCTAACATTGTATAATGCTACATGTTGTTAAATTTCTTCCTTTTTTGTGTATAGGTGTTGTAAATATGTTAAATTAATATGATTTTCTTAAAAAAAGAATTCTGAAAAGCATATGTTTCACACTGCATAAGTCAACTAGCTGATTAAATAGTGCAGGACATAAAACTGAATATGTTCCATAATAGTATATTAATTTACTATAAATGGAGCCTGACTTCATATTAAAACAGAAAGAAGACAATAACCATGTAACTGAAGCAGAAACCTGTGTAAATGCTGTATCCACAGCACTGCAAGTTTACTAAAACTGTCCAAGGATATAGGTAGCAAATTGTTTAAACAACATAGACTAAATTCTATATATGTGTTTGATTCTGCTTCTAATAAAATGCTCTGTATATTAGTATAAAGAAACACATTTTAGTTGTTTTAACTACAGCTGGTATTTTCTGCTAAAACTCAAAGTAAACCAGGTGTCAAGATAATAAGTTAAATAGAACATGCTACAGAAGGTGTATGTAGGTTCATAGGTTCATAGGTTAGTGCTAGGCTAACTGCCCTTTTGGGCCATTTGAAGCCTAGCCAGTTATCCCATGTGAGAATCAAACCCTGCACCTTGTGTCTTTAAGGTAAACAGCCTTTCTCCTGGAAATCAAAAAGAAAAACTTTCAACAAATGCCATGTTAAAATAGAAAAGCAAACACTGAGCTGAATGCATGCCATGAAGGGATAAAGCCCGGAATGTGATCTTGACAATCTAGTATCGTCTTGTGACAGCAGCATCTGTATGCAGGTCAGAAATGGGTAGCAGAAGCTGGCTCATTCCTTCAGGGAATGCTAGTAAATGCAGTTTCCAAAACTAAGTACAACTAAACCAAAAAAAAAAAAAAAAAGAAAAGTTGTCACCAGTATGATATACATAGGCATAACTCAAATAAAATAGTTTATCGGGTGCTTTCATTCCCAACTGTATTCTCAATTTGCCACATTGAAGTTTACTCCCTCAAGTATGAATCTATATTGGTTACAAGACTCACATTTAAACATCCCTTTATTACTTCCATATCTATCCACATCTTTGCAAAGTTCAAATTCTAAGTGTTTTTCTAAATGCCATTTTTGGAATAACTCCTATTTGGTATGTTTACCATAACGCTTCCAACACATTACTCCAATGTTTATTTATAATGTTCTTTATTTCACTCATCTGACAGTTGTAGTGTAAAACCAGGGGCTCTATTAGATATTTGCAAACTATTGTAAAAGATGCAATACTCACTAATGGTAGCACAGGAAAATAATTTTCTTGGGTGGCAAAAGCCACGGAACCTAGTTTGGCTAGGCTTCTATAGGCCCCTGGGCCAATAGCCTAGTACATACCTATGAACCTATGCTTTTCAAACTAGAATAGTCAAATGAATGAAGTAAAGGGCATTATAAACAAGCAATATAATAAACTATAAAGATGTGGAGTTTTGTATCTGTCTGGCCTAGCATTTTATGTAGTGAAGAATGAGAGGGCCCTAAAAAGTAGAATTTATGAACATATATATATTCCATTATGGAGGGGGCAACTCCAATGCATTTTGGTGGCAAGCTGACAGATGACATTGGAGGATGCCAAGCTCTTTATCAAAGTTGAATATGTTTACCATGTTTCATCTGCCACTTGGATGTTAGGCTTTAGAGTTTGTGTCCTAATAATTTCAAGTATGTTCTGTGTCCTCCACATACTGGCAAGGATTATTTATTATTTATTTGTCTTTGTTGACTGGGAAAAGTCCAACTGGGTTAGACATATTTTCAGCTGAGGCCCAGGGAGAAAAGCTCCACATTTAAGTTCCACATGATGCCCATTTATAATTGCAGGGCAAAACATCCATACTTGAGTTTATTTGCATGATTTTTAAATATTTTGTATACGAACATAGCATTTTAACACAAAAAAAAAAAAAACCAAGAAAAATTAACATGTTTTGGCTAATTGTCAAATAGAAAAGTAAAATTTAATAATAGTTAATGTATTTATAGCATAATGGTTGCAGGGAAAAGATCTAACTGCGGAGACTTTGAGGTTAGTAATAATGTACAGACTGACAAGTAGTAATGTAGCTTAAAAATTAGCGATTAGAGAGGTATGGAAGGAGAAATTAAAGATAAATGGACAGAGGAGGGATTGTACTTAGTGGTGGGGTGTGAGAGTAACAGGAAGAGTAAGAGTTTAGCACGTTAGTGCAGTATGAAGAGGAGCAATAAAGTACAAAAGAATGTGAAGAAAAGTGATAGCAAGAGTTGAAGAAAAGCAATCTGAGTAAAGCTAGCCAGCAGAGCAAGAAGAACAGAAGCATCTTTGGCATAGGTGCTGTTTAAGCAAAGTTTTGAAATGATTTAGGTTTTCTCATTTAACTGTGTGAGAATTTTATTCCAGATTTTTGATACATAATGAGAGGAGAGAGAGTCTCCAGCAGTGTGTCTTATTGATACATAGTAAGAGTTTTTGCTTAAGTGAAAGTCTCTAGTGGGTGAATAGTACAGTACAGTATTTTGTAATGCTGTGCATTTGTCTGAAGAGTACATTGTGGCCAACAATTAGTTGTGAGTATGTCAACAGGTTTGGGAGTTCAAGTTAGTTTGTTTTAATGCAAGGCAGTAGTGTGTTTTATAAGGTGGGTTGTTGCAAATTTAGCTATTTTGTAGTAACAGAAGGCTAGTTTTGTTTTATGCATAGTATTGATATTTGTAAGGATAGGGAATGCATATAACAGAGGAGGGAAGGAGTATGTCACTGCTAAAGCAATCCTTGCTTGATCTGTCAGGTAGTGTTTGGCCCTATAGAGGCAGTCAAGGTTTTGGTGAGTTTTCTTGATTGAGTGATGGAGTAAAGCATGTGGTCATCAGATTCATTGTTGTCATTTGTTATGACTCAGAGTAGTTCAGTTTGGCTTATAGTTTCTATTTAGTGAAATTATTTGAGGGAGGTAATATGTTTTGGAGTAAGTATAAACTCGAGGTGCTTTTTTTGGCATTAAGCAGCAAGTTAGATTTTTTAGCTATGTTTTGATATTAGTGAAAGTTTTTGAGTGAATTAAAGATGTCCACAATCTGTCTTTCAGTCCAGGTCAGTGTTTGCTGTTCTCCCAGTGGCTCAGCCAGAACACAGGTGAATGCTAAATGTATCTTGATATTGTCCTCATGAAACTGCATGCTAGATTATAGGTCCTTTTTTAGAAAGCCTCATTTCTGCTCATAGAGTTTTCCTGAGAAATCTTGAGGGATATGCAAAGAGAAAATCTCTTTTGAGCCCATAGTGTATGCAACTTTCAAGAGGAATAGCCATTTTTGGACTAGCATATAGGGTCATCTTAGCAGGTGAGAGGTCAAAGTACCTTATAAACAAGTGATGAGAGAAAACATACATTGTTCTGTCTTGCAGCACAGAGAGAAATGCAGGAAAAGACTAGGAAGTGTACAAAAATCCCATTTTAGAATAACTTGCTTACAAAGGGTCATTAGTTTTAAGTCTTTTGCTTTTTGTTGTTGTTTTTCTGGATCAGAGCACATAGCTACTTTTATAAAGATGATTAAAATAAAAAAAAAAAAATGGAATGCAGAACAGCATTCAGAGGCAGAAAAGTCCATTTTCAGATTGAAAATATATCTCTCATTGTTAAATCTCACCCATTCCATACTATGCATCACTTAGAACAGGAATCATGTTACATCACTTCATTTTAATACAAACTTAACCAGAACTCTGTTAATTCCAAAACACCATGAGTCGCTTTGGAATCCCCTATAAAGAAGCCATCTATCTTTCGGATGGTAACATTAAAGGTGGAATATATTCGATTGTTATGATTCCAAATCTTTGTAAATCTGCATACTCAATGTGATTTGTAAAAGTTTTATGTTGTTGTCAAAAGTAAAACATATATACTACATAAGCTGAATGGCAGTATTGTTTCTGCATTATTAGACTGATTGATACAGTGTCACCATTATTATACTTTTTGTTAAGTGACCTCTATAAACAGACACATTCCAGTTACTTTGCTCATCGCATTGGGGGAAAAAACTAACTGAAAATACACAGATAAATTGTGCACTACTTTATACGTATTTTATAACATTGTGTGAAAATAATTACCACAGATGCCAATGGCAATATTATATCCATCTGCTGAGAAAAGCAGAGATTTTTTTTTTAGAAAAACTACACTAGGGTTGTCACTACAGCTATCTGTTATCTTACCCTCACTACCAAAAAAAAATGTATATTACAGTTTCACTCCATCCTGATGACAGATCATTCATAGGTTCATAGGTTCATAGGTTCATACTAGGCTATCTGCCCGAGGGCATTTACAAGCCTAGCCCATCGTTTTGTGGCTTACGCCACCCCTTTAGTATGGGGAACTATACCCATTATTTTGCTGTGCCTCTGTCGAGCAGTGACACTGGGGTAATCCTTGGGGTATATCTGCGATCTCCCATCCATTGGTCAAGATTTCTCTTGAACAAGGCCAGCGAGGTGCTCTGCCTCACATATACCGGGATTTTGTTCCACAGCATAGGGAGTCTTTGGGTGATGAATCTATCCCTCCAGCACGTCCTATTAATAGCCGTGTTGAGGTTTAAGTCTCCCGCTCTTGTGGCTCTGATGGATCTAGATTTTTTGAGGTGAAGCATATTCATCAAATCTGGGTTTGACATGGCCTTGTATGTTAGGCAAAGGTCACCTCTGAGCAAGCGTGGCGACTGAATAGAGCTGGAGTTCTTTCAGTCGGGCAGCATAGGACAGATTTTTGAGACCCTTTATCCTTTTGGTGAGGAACTATTGTGGCCTTTCCAGCTGCTGCAAGTGTCGGGTCAGATACATTCTGAATGGGGCATTGTACTCAATCATTGGTCTGATGAGTGATGAGTAAAGAGAGACTATGACCTCCCTTGATCTAGATGAGAATCCCTTCATGATAAGGTGGGCAATGTAGAAGGTCTTCCTAACTACTTTAGCTACATGGGTGTCGAATGACAGACTACTATCAACCTGGGTCCCCAGGTCCCTGATAACTTCTTCTGTGCTCAGTGGATTGCCACCTATTTGGTAGCTAGGGGTAACCTTGTTTTTCCCGAAGGGTATGACTATGCATTTTTTGGCATTTAACTTTAGGCCGTGGCTCTGGCACCAGTTATCCATTTCTGTGAGACCCTTCTGAAGGATATCTGTGTCAGATGTGTTTTCTACTATGGCGCCTAGTTTGCAGTCATCTGCAAACTTTGTCAGCTATAACCCTCCTGTGTTTGCTTGTACTTCGGAAAAGTAGATGCCAAACAAGAGTGGGCCCAAGACTGAGCCCTGTGGGACACCACTTGTGACAGGTTTTGAGTCTGACATGGCGCCAGCAACTCTGACCCTGTGGGTTCTGTCACTCAGCCAGTTTGCAACCCATCTTGTGATGTATGGGTTAACATTTAAGCTGATGAGTTTTTCAATGATACCCGAGTGGGGTATTGTATCAAAGGCCTTAGCCAGATCGAGGTAGGCTGTATGGACTGCCTTTCCCTCATCAATGGCTTTGGTGACTGTTTCGAAAAAGTCAACCAAGTTTAAAAGGCATAATCTGCCTTTGACAAAGCCAAACTGGGTTGGATCCAAAGTCTGCAAATTCCCTATGTCTTTATTTATGAGGTCCATTATGATCCTCAACATGGCTTTGCAGATAAGGCTTGTCAAGCTAATGGGCCGGTAATTTCCAGGGTCGGTGGAGGCACCGCATTTGTGAAGTGGGACCACAGTTGCAGTGCGCCACTCCCTGGGTACGTATCCAGAGGTAAGACTTTGATTAAACAGCTGTCCTAGCTGTGGGTTTAATTCCTCATTGAGTTCATGGAGCACACAGCCGGGGACACCATCAGGTCCCATGGATGCTGTGTTTTTGCATTGGAGAGCAGTTCTCACTTGGGTGCTGGAGATGTTTGGGGGGCTGCAATCGTTTGGTATAGATATCTCTCCTTTTGGGGGGGAGGGGTGGAGAAGTTTGCACTGAACCTGTCAGCCAGTATGTTGGCAATGTCTGTAGGATCAGTAATCTTCACATCATTTTGAACTAGTTCTGAGCATATCTGGGAGTTTCCTCCCAGGTTTTTAACATAGCTAAAGAAGGCCTTATGATTGTCTTTTGAGTCTTTAGCTATTTTTCTCTCGAAATTTGCTTTGGATGATTTTATGAGAGCTCTTAGTTTTTTACTTATAGTGATCAAGGGTGTCTTACCTTTTAAGGATTTTGCTCTATCTTGTAGTAGCTTCCTCCTTTTGTTGTAGAGTTTGTTTATGGCTGGGGTCCACCAGACTGGACGCTTGCCTTTGGTACAAAGAGTCTTTGTTTTGCTTGGGATTGCCTTATCCATGCAGTCCTGCAGGTGCTGGTAGAAGGCATTTGTAAGTGATTCAGCAGCTTGAGTACTGTTTTTCGCCGGCTCGGGGGCCTTAAAAGAGACCACACTAGTCTTTAGAAGTGTGAAGTCGGCTTTTGAGAAGTTCTTTACTGTGGTCTTTTTTATTTCAGGTGGGGGTGGGATGAGGACCTCCAGCGAGATTAGTTTGTGATCTGATCTCACCAGTGAGGGGTATACTTCCGGTGTTGAACATTGTGCTCCCATGTTCGTGATGATGAGATCGAGTATGTTATCTCCTCTTGTGGGGATGGTGACTAGTTGTTCCATGGCATTTGAGTTTATGAATTCCAGGAACTTTTGGGCTAGGGTGTTTGGGCTTGAGTAGTGTTCCCAGTCTATATTAGGGTAATTGAAGTCACCTAGTATGATGGTGTTTGATGATACATTTATCCCCTCTAGTGTTTTCAGGAAGGCCATGTGAGGTTCCTGAGTTTGTGAGGGTGGCCTGTAACATACTACAATTTGCAGAGCAGTCTTGCCTATGGTTAATTGCACCTGGATGGTCTCCGATGCATCGTGCGTTGCCACCAGTCTTGAGGTGTGGGTGTCCTTGATGAATATGGATACCCCCCTCCTTTCTTGGTATTGTCCGGATTTTGGGGCCGGAACGCATGATATGAGTTAAAACCTGATAGCGCTGGGGTGCTCTCAGGAGCCTTGAACCAGGTTTCTGTCACAGCACAGACATCAATGTTCTCCATACTGAGAAGGGCCTCGAGTGCGTGCATTTTGAGATTTAGACTTCTGGCATTGAGCAGCATTACCCTTAGTTTTTTTCTTTTTTGTGTTCTAGGGTGGTAGGTTTAGAATTTGAGCCTTGCCTAAAAAAGGCACTATGGGGGTGGCAAGAGCCTTTGCCAATATCTGGAATCCCAGGGGTGACAGGTGCAAGCCGTCCCTTGCGAAGCAGCGTGGCTTGTCCAGCATGTCATCCCAGGCAGACAGACACTGGATCCCCTTTGAATGACACCAGTGTTTAAGCCAATTGTTGAAGCTGATCATCTTATCTCTGTATTGTGGCATCATTCTTGGTGAAGGTAGGATACTGCTCAAGGTCAGGGTCATACCTGTCTGGGCTACATAATCAGAGAGCTCCTCAATGTCTCTTTTCATGTAGTCCAAGGAGGTACGTCTCAGGTCGTTTACACCAGCGTGGACAATGACTGAGTCAGTATGTTCCTGTTTGTGATTTAGGATTCTGCTAGGACTAAAGAAAGCACATTACTTCAAGATTCCCAGGTTTGAGCTGGACATAGATTCCTAGGTTTGTGCCAGGTGTCAAGGGGATGATGATGAGCAGCTGGAGTTTCTTCAGTAGAGCTGCATGGGGCATCTGCTTGAGGACAATGAACCTCTTGGTGAGGTATTTCTGTGGTCTTTCCAGTTGTTGCAGGTGTTTTGTAAGGTACATCCCAAATGGAGCATTGTACTCTATGATGGGTCTGATGAGTGATGCGTAGAGGGGCCCAATGACTGCTTTCGATCTGGATGCAAACTCTTTTGTGATTAGGTGGGCCACATAGAGGGATTTTTCTAACCACTTTGGCAATGTCATTATCAAAGGAAAGGTTACTATCTACTTGGGTCCCCAGATCCCTTATTACATCTTCTGTATTTAGGGGCTACCACCTATGTAATAGTCTGTGGGTACTTTGTTTTTTCCAAAGGGGATGACTATACCCTTTTTGGCATTTAGCTTGAGGCCATGGTTTTGACACCAGGTATCTGTCTCAGTGAGACCCTTTAGGAGGATGTCTGTGTCAACCGGAGAGTCAATTATAGCCCCTAGTTTGCAGATGTCTGCAAACTTGGTCAGCCATAGTCCTCCTGTGCTTGCCTGTACCTCTGAGAAGTATATGCTGAACAGGAGGGGTTCTATGACTGAGCTCTGGGGAATGCCACTTGTAACTGGTTTAGAGTCAGACTTAGCTCCCGCAACTCTTACCATGTGGGTTCTGTACATAAGCCAGTTGGCAACCCATATCATGATGGAAAGGTTTATGTTCAGGCTGGTGAGCTTGTCTATAATACCTGAGTGGAGAATGGTGTCAAAGGCCTTTGCGAGGTCTAGGTAGGGTGTGTGGTCCACCTTTCCCTTGTCTATAGCCTTGGTAACTATTTCAAAGAAGTCCACTAGGTTTAGGAGGCATGATCTGCCCTTAACAAAGCCGAACTGGGTAGGGACCAGTAATTGGAGTTTCCCAATGTCTCTATTAATAAGATCCATGATGGTGCACTCCATAGCTTTGCAGACAAAGCTAGTCAGGCTTATAGGGCGATAGTTCCCAGGATCCATTGTGGCTCCACCTTTGTGGAGCAGAATAACCATTGCTGTGTGCCACTCTGTGGGCACATAGCCTGTGGAGAGGCTGAGTTTAAACAGTGTGTTTAGGTGAGGGGTTAGTTCATCTTTGAGCTCATGTAAGACGCAGACTGGGACACCATCCCATCCCATTGATGCTGTGTTTTTGGCTTTGGAGAGAGCTGTTTTAACCTGAGTGTCTGTGATTTCAGGTACACTCCATTCTTTTGGTATAGTTATGGGCCCTTTTGGGGGTGAGAGGGAGGAACCAATCTGCCAGGATGTTGGCTATATCAGTCGGTACAGTGTATGTTATACCATTCTACACTAACTCTAAGCAGATCTGAGAATTGCCACTTAGATTCTTGACATAGCTAAATAATGCCTTGTGGTTATCTTTGGAGTCCATGGCAATTTTTCTTTCGAAGCTAGCCTTGAATGATTTTATGAGGGAACATAGTTTCTTGCTGATACTGATCAGGGATGTCTTCCCTTCTTGGGATTTTACTCTTTTCTGTACTAGTTTCCTCCTTTTATTGTATAGCTTGTTTATGGCAGGGGTCCACTAGACTGGTTTCCTTTTCTTGGAGGAGTGATTCTTGGTTTTGTTTGGGATAGCACGATCCATGCAATCTTGCAGGTGCCCATAGAGTGCATTAGTAAAGGAGTTTGCAGCTTGGACAGCGTTATCCTTTAGCATGGGGGCTTTGAAACTTCCCACCTCAGTCTTAAGTAACGTGAAGTTTGCTTTTGAAAAGTTTTTCACTGTGGTTTTTTTGACCAGCTGTGGTGGCGGAATGTGGATATCCAGAGTGATTAGTTTATGGTCAGATCTAACCGACGAGGAGTTGACATCCGGTGTAGAACACCGGTCGCCCATGTTGGTGATGACCAAGTCCATTATGTTGTCACCTCTGGTGGGGGTGTTGACCAGTTGATCCAGGGCGTTTGAGTTTATAAATTCTAGGAAATGTTGGACAAGGGAGTTTGTACTTGAGTAGTTCTCCTAGTTAATGTTTGGGTAATTGAAATCACCCAATATCAGGGTGTTTGGTAGGAACTTTATGTTTCCTAGTGTTTCCAGGAATGTGGAGTGGTGGTCCTGAGACATGGTGGCAGATCTGTAGCAAGCTATAATTTGAATAGCAGTTTTGCCCATTGTTAGTTGCACATGGATGATCTCTGAAGCATCATGCTGTGTCACTAACCTGGAGGTGTGGGTATCCTTGATGAATATGGATACTCCCCCGCCTTTTTTATTTCGGTCCGGCTTTTGTGGCTGAAATGTATGCTATGAGTTGTAGCCTGGTAGTGCTGGGGTGCTCTCTGGAGCCTTAAATCAGGTTTCTGTTACTGCATATATATAAATTTTCTCCATATTGAGGAGTGCCTCGAGTGTGTGCATTTTGAGGTTTAGACTTCTGGCTTTGAGTAGCATTACCCTCAGTTTTTTGTTACTTGCGCTATTTACGGTGGTGGGTTTGTCTTTTGAGCCTTGCCTAAAAAAGGCACTATGGGGGTGGCAAGAGCCTTGGCCAGTATTCAAAAGCCTAAGGGTGACAGGTGCAAGCTGTCTCTAGCAAAGCAGCGTGGCTTGTTGAGCATGTCATCCCAGGCTGACAGACACTGGATCCCCTTTGATTGACACCAGAAGCTTAGCCAATTGTTGAAATTGATAATTTTTTCTCTGTATAGTGGTATCATTCTTGTTGAGGGCAGGATGCTACTCAGGGTCAGGGTCATACCGGCCTGGGCTACATGATCAGAGAGCTCCTCCATATCTCTTTTCATGTAGTCCAGGGAGGTATGGCTCAGGTCATTCACACCAACATGGACAATGACAGAGTCATATTTGTACTTGTTCTGGAGTGACCTGAGTGCTTGTGTAATGTGGCGGATCCTGGCACCTGACAGGCATCTAACAGTAACCTTCTCCTTGTTCAGCCTAGTGAGTGGGATGTCAGTGTGCCTGACTATCGAGTCATCTATTACTAGTGTGTTGGGTATGCTATTTTACCTTAAGGGCTGTGATTGCATAGCACACTGGTTTTGTGAAGTATGTGTTTCATGGCTTGTGTTGGGGGTGGAGGTTGCTTGGATGTCTGCTCTGTTGCTTTTGGAGATTTTCATTTAGAGCCTCTGAGTATGTTTTCGTGTATTTATGTGTGTTTTTTGCCGGTGTTGGTTTCATAGGTCTATGTGAGACTAGTGGTGTGATGCATGTAATTCCATTCTCCTCTTGACTGCCTGATCCAGTCTTGGGTTGAGAAAGCTTAGCCTCCAGCTTGGCTGTTTAATTGCATCTCTCACATGTATTAGTGTTTGGTGGAAGGAGGAGAGGGTTGTCTGTGCACATCAGACAATTGTAACGTTGCCTCAAAATGGCCAAATTCACCAGTTGGACCGGTGAGTACACCTGAAACTGCCCTTTGGACATGCCTGGATAGGTACAGTGAACTGTTTTACTGATTGGCTGGTAAGGTCGAATAGAGAGCCTTGTCCTTCTCTACAGTATAGGGGGGGTCTAGTGCTAAGGTTTATTAGTGCTTGCTATGAATTTTGTGCAAGTGCCGGGATGAGAAGTGAATGGTTTGAGTGCTTAAGTTGAAAGTTTGTCTTGTTCCAAGGGAAAAATTGAAGAGTACACTTTGTGGAGCCGGGAATATTTATACCCTAGCTAACCGGTGTTGCCCGTTTCGCAAAAAACACACAAATGTGGGTTTTATAGCAGGGAAATGAAAGAGATAGAAGCTAGCCCAAAATGGCCAATAAACTGCTAATTTCTGGGCTGAAACCACTCTTCCAGTGAAAGATAGGCTGCTCAAAGCTCCCTCTCTCACAGTGAACAGAGAAACTTCCTTCTATCCAAGTAAGGTATGGGCAAGCACAGAAAGTTGTAACACAGCCATGCATTCACCACTAACCTGAAAACTGGACTATACTAGCTTAGAAAGATGGGAAAACTGACTGGAGCCAAACAAGCCTGACTACTGCAGCAGATGAAGGTGGAAACTGACTTGAGCCAACCAAGCCTGAATACTGCAGCAGATCAAGGTGGAAACTGACTTGAGCCAACCAAGCCTGAATACTGCAGCAGATCAAGGTGGAAACTGACTTGAGCCAACCAAGCCTGAATACTGCAGCAGATCAAGGTGGAAACTGACTTGAGCCAACCAAGCCTGAATACTGCAGCAGATGAAGGTGGAAACTGACTTGAGCCAACCAAGCCTGAATACTGCAGCAGATCAAGGTGGAAACTGACTTGAGCCAACCAAGCCTGAATACTGCAGCAGATGAAGGTGGAAACTAACTTGAGCCAACCAAGCCTGAATACTGCAGCAGATCAAGGTGGAAACAGACTTGAGCCAACCAAGCCTGAATACTGCAGCAGATGAATGTGGAGAGCTTACCAGTATTTCCATCAATTTTATTGACTTGGCCACACCCCATGCTAATAGAGAGATCTGTGATTTCTCAATTTCAAAAACTGTTAGTTCCTCCTAACTTGTCCTTATTATTCTTAGTGTCCTATGTCTGACTCTACCTAAGCTTGTCAGTGATCAACGTTTATGGTCCACTCATCCCCACAAACAATCCAAGACTTGTATTCCTGGATTCCCTCTCTCTGAAGAAAGTGAGTAACTCAAGTCTGCTTTTCTTGCTCGCACCCAGTATTATGTCAGTGTTCAGTACTCCAAAACTCCACCCGTTAGTATATGTGACCCAGTAACCTTTGCTTCATCTCCTGCTCTCAGTCAATGATGTCCATGTTGCCCCCACCCCACCATCTGACTAGACAGTGCTTAAAGCTCCTAATCCCAGCCCTAATGGAAATCCCATCTCCACTGGTGATCAGTCAGCTATTAGTCCTCTGATTCTCATTCATACACAGGCTGTGACAAACTGTCATGCATCATTACACCAGTATATTGACTGGAAACATTCATAAGAGATACAAAACTAAATCCTTTTGCATGCAGTCATATAACTTATTCTTGTATTACATTTGTTTTGTTTTAAGTTTTCTGTTCTGTTGGAGTTTTAAGAAGTCTTGGCTAGGGTCAGTTAGAAAAGTTAGCAAAGAATTACTTTGAAAACAGTGAATAGCATCAGCCAATTAGTGGGAGGACATGAGAAATAGCATTCCTCATTTAGCTAGAAATATCTCTATTTAGCTGGGGTGCTTGTTTGGCTTGCTTGCTGTACTCTACCTGAATATTGCTGACCTCTATCTGCATTTTATTTTTCCAACCCACCTGCCCAGCAGCTGCTGTATTCTTAAACTTGGTGGCTTTTGAGTTTCCTACCTCTACTATAAATCAGATTTATAACAGTCCTCCCAGTCTTATCTCATCAGCTCATTCTACTGAGTACAGAGAGATCATTTGGAAAGGCCTACCTGCTTAGTTTCTTAACCTTGCATTATCTTGTTTTCTCCCTTCCCACTTAACTTAAAAAAATAAATTGTACTTCATTCAGCTGCTTTTACTGCATTTGTGTTTCTTCCTACTTTATTACTTTATTTTGCTTTTGCTGCTTATTCTTAAAAGTGTTCAATTGTATTTATTCTGTTGCATTTATTATTGCTTGTTAATACCCTGACTAAGTTGTAACTTATTATAAGCCTCTTGATTTTGGTTTAAGCAATTGTACTTCAGGTCAATTGTTTTATATTAAGAAGGTTTGTAGTCTACACTTTTGTGGCAGGAGAGGTAGATTACATCCTTCTAAGTTGGGAATTGCTGGGTGAAGGCTTACTGTGTCTGTTACTCTAAAAATAGTCTTAGTTCTGGTTTAAGTGCTTGTACATCAGGCCAATTATTTTGCTTTAAGGTGGTTTTTGGTCTACACTCTTGTGGGAGGAGCGGGAAGCCACTGCATTTCTGAGCTGAAGTTGCTGGTTGAAGGCGTATCATGCCTGCTTATTTGGATTGCTTTTTTTTCTGAAATTGTTGCACTTTGCTTGCTGTAATAGATTACATTCAGACCTGCTGAATCTTGTTCTGTATGTATAACTTGAGCACTATACCAGGCCATCTTTTGTTGGAGAGGGTTCCCCTGCACCCTAGTGGCAGGCATGTGCAGTTCAAACTTATCTGATTGAAGGGTGCTTGAACATGGCTCAGTTTTGAGCTTTTATATTGGTTCATTTATTTAAATCAGTTTGATCTCATTTGCTACATAAGCACCTGGGTTACACAGGTTTGTACTTCTTTTACCAAAGCTCCAGCTCCACAGAGTTTGATGACCAGCTACTGCTCTGCTGTATTTATCTGATCAATACAAACTATCTGCTGATCTCTGCAAGACTTAATTAGAATTGTTCACTATACTTTGCATTTTTGAACTGCATATTTACCATATCACTGCTTACTTGAACTAATTGTTTTCTGAAATTGTTGCACTTTGTTTGGTGTAGCATAGACTGGATTCAGACCTGCTGAATCTTGTTCCATTTCTATAAACTGAGCACATAAATCAAGCCATCTTTTGCTGGAGATGGTTCTTCTGCACCCTACAGATAGGAGTGTGCAGTTAGAAGTCATCGAACTGAAGGCTGCTTGAAAAGGGATAAGTTTTTAGTTTTTTTTTATTGGTTAATTTGTTTAAATCAGTTTGCCCTCATTTACTACATAAGCACCATGTTTACATGGGTTTGAGATTGTTTTAGCAAAACTCCACAGAGTTTGGTGACCAGCTACTGCTCAGCTGTATTTATCTAATCAGTTCAAGCTATCTGCTGATCTTTGCAAAACTTAAGTAAAATTTTTCACCATATATTGCACTTATGAATTGCATTTTTAACACATTACTGCTTAATTGAACTGTTTTTTTCCCTAAATTGTTGCACTTTGTTTGGTGTAGCATAGACTAGATTCAGACCTGCTGAATCTAGTAACTTTTGTATAACTTGAGCAGTAAAATAGGCTGTCTTTTGCTAGAGAGGGTTCCCCTGCACCCAACAGGTAGGAGTATGCAGTTAGAACTCATCTTAGTTTACAGTCCTTCTGCTGTGTTTTTGTGTACAATGTATTATCATCAATGTATGCTTGTATTTTTGTGTGCAATGTATCACTTTATTGTATTATCATGGAGCTTTTCTCCCCGGGCCTCCACTGAAAACAGGCTTTCGAGCCCAGTGGACTTCCCCGGTTATCAAACTGGAAATAAATAAATAAATAAATCTGATTGAAGATTGCTGGAATGGTTTTGAGCTTTTTTATTGGTTAATTTGTTTAAATCAGTTTCCTCTCATTTGCTGCATAAGTACCAGGTTTGTACGGGTTTGAGCTTATTTCTGCATTATGCATTGCTGAGCAGCAGTGGGCACTGTTGATGGTTATAGATGCAAACACTTTTGCCTTCAAATTTTCCCTTTAGTACTCCGCTAGTGCTCCATCGGTGAGATCTCAAGATTGTCCCTCACTGACAGGTGATGCATTCAGCAAAACTCATAAGGTACCAACTCAGATCCTAAGTACTAGCCCTTCATATTTTTTGTCCACTTCTTCTGTCCTCTACTTTACCTTGTCCTTCCTGTCCTATCCCTGTTTTCTGACATCACCATATCTAGTCTTATGGATAGACAAGTTCCCACAGTTTCTCCAGCCATGGATGACATGGACATCTTGAGGTAATGTAGCAATTGCCTAATGTACATGGACAACCCATTTCTGTAGTCCACACAAATTCATTATGTGAGAGCTACATCTATATCAAGAACCTAGAATCCAGGCTCTTTCACTCAACAGTCACTGTATTTGATACTAAGAGCCACAAAAATCAACAACTAACAAAGCTGAAAAAGTGACTTGTAAACCAAAAGATGTCACCAAACACAGCAGGTTCCTAAAAGGATATTTTATTGAGAACTTTTATCTGACTTGTAACAAAAGACTTCATCAGAATGAAATAAAATGTTAAAATCACAATATAAAACACCAAAAATAATAACATGGTGTAAATGCACCAATAATACTATAAAATTCATCAAACAATTAATGAAATGCAAGCAACAACTTTAAATAGGTACTTAATTGAAGGTGTGGAATACTAAATGCAATAAGAATGTAGCCTAAGAAGGCTACTTATACTGAAGGTGTCATTTAATCCAGGAAATACATGTGCATTTATTTATTTTTTATTTTACATTTGTTGACCGGGCTATTCCAACTGGATACATGTCCATTTTCAGTAGAGGCCTGGGGAGATAAGCTCTAATTAAGCTAATAAATCAGGAAATAAATATTAAATACATTGCTGATGGAGATTAACATCAAGAACTTGACTACAATGTTTAGTAAAACAATACAGTACTACTAGAAGCATATTTACATGGTAAAGGATTTGAATTTCATCATGTAGAAGAGTAGGAAAAAAGAACAGGTTCAAACTAATTATTAAGGTTGTTTCGAAGTATCACACTCAAAGTGAAAAAAGAGTTGGCATGTATACAAAGAGGAACACATGTCCTCATAGCAGGATGATTGTTATAAAGTACATACTCAGTGGTAGTTACCAGAAAAGACTAGACTAGAATCAGAGTAAAGGAAGTTTACTAATCCCACTTTAAGAGTTTTGGGAGGGAGGTATACAGTAATGCTGCAGTCATACTGGGGGAGTGTTAGTCTGGGTTAGTACGTGGGCATAGCCATTGTGTTTTAAGGAGTATTTTTAGTTGCTTTTTGAAAACTGGTAATGATGAAAGTGATGCTAGTTCGCTTGGAAGCCTAATCCAGGTTTTCCCTACAGAATTAGAAAAAGAGAATCATCTGCTTTGTTGTAGGACTTCTGAATGGTTACTAGCAATTTATCTGCTGAGCAAAGGTTAGTAAGATTTTTGTAGGGGGTGATAAGGCTACAGAGAATAGGAGTATTACTGGGATGATACAAAATCTTATGGGTGATAGTAAGTTGTTGAAATTGTAGCTGGTTTTGCAATTCTAGCCATCCTAGCTGTTTATGGTTTTGAAAATGGTGGGTTCTAAATGGGGAGCCAGTGGCAAATCTGGCAATGTTGTTATAGGAGGTTGCCAGTTTGTTAAGTTTGCTTTTGGAAAGATTAGTATGGGGAAGGCATAGAGGAGGGTAAATATCAGATGGGTGTGGGCAATGGTAGTTCTGGCTTCAGGGGTAAGGAAAGGTTTTATCCTGTAAAGGGAACCACGTTTTTTGTTTACTTTTTTAATAGTTGAGTTAATATGTGAGTAAAAGTAAAGGTTGTGGTCAATTATTCCACCTAAGAGTTTAGTGGTTGGGTCAGGTGCTATGACAGTACCATTGTTGGATATAACTGTGAGATCTATTGGGGAGGATTTTAGTGTTGGAGTAAATAGCAATAATTTTGTTTTTTTTTTTTGGCGTTCAGGAGGAGGCAGTCTTGTAGGAACCAGTTTTCTACTAAGTTAAATACTGTCTGGGGGATGGATTGGAGTTCAGCTAAAGAAGAGGCAGCACAAATTAATGTGGAGTCATCTACATACTGTATGCAGGTAGCTTGAGGAAGATTTATATTTAGATCATTAATGAATGTAGAGAAAAGGAGAGGTCCCAGGATAGAGCCTTGAGGGACAGCAAGGGTATAGGCCAGGATAGGGACACCAAGGGTAATAGGGAGAGGTATGGATAGGTTATTGTCCCAAAGGACAGCTTGCTGTCTATTTTCTAAGTAGGACTTGAACCATAGTAATGCTTGTGTGTCACGTGAGAGTGATTTGAGTATGTTTAGAAGCATCTGATGGTTACCTATATCGAAGGCATTAGAGGGGCCAATAAAGAGTGCAAAGGAAAGCAAGTTGTTGTTACGATGTTTGTTAATGCAGTCAGAGAAGGATAAGAGAACAGTGATAGTACTATGGAAAGGCCTAAAACCATGCTGACAGTCAGCTAGTAGGTTATTTTGAAGAAGGTGATTGAGTAGTTACTGATGGATGCATTTTCTATAATTTTGGCTAAAGGAGAGAGTAAGGCTATGGGGCCAAAGTTAGAGAGTTCGGTTGAGTTACAACCCTTGTGAAGTGGGATAATGTGAGCGATTTTCCAGAGAGATGGGATGGATCCTTCAGTAATGGTTCTATTAATTACAATGGAAATGGGATAGACAAGTACTTTTGCTGCAATTAGCAGGCATTCAGCTGGTAGGAGATCAGTTGAGGGTGTACATGGTTTAAGTTTGTGAAGTAGGGTGTAGATGAGGGATGTAGGAACTGGTTTTAAACAAAAGGTAGAAGGTATGCTAGCTAAGTAGGATGGGAGAGTTGAGCTAACAGGTGGTAAGGAGTTTGCTAGAGATTGGATGGTTTCAGTAAAAAAGGTATTGAAAGCATCAGCAATCTGGTTGGGAGTGTTAAGGGTGAGACCTGATGGGGTTGGCATCTTGGAGTGGCCTGTTTATAAAAGTCTATTTATACCTGACCAGAAAGTTTGTGGTGTTTGTTGATGTTTTTGCTGGAGTTTAAAGTAAACATTTTTTTTATCACAAAGTATTGATTTTTAGTGGCATTTCTCAGCTGTTTAATGTTTTGATGATCTGTTGGGTTTTTAGTATTTCTCTATTTAGACCAGATTTTATTTCTCAATAAGACTTTATGTCTAGTCTCTTTAGAGAGCCATGGAGCAGCTTTACTTCTAGTTATAATAGAATGAGTAGGGGCATGGTATTCCAGAATTTGTAAGAATTTAGAATTAAAATAGGATACTGCTTCCTCAAGATGGAGTTGTTTTAAGGGTGACCAGTTGCAGGCTTGAAGCTCTGCTTGGAAGCTTGCTGAGTTAAAATCTTTTTTGTTCCGGGTAGTTTTAAAGATAGTTTGATTGAGAATAAAGTTTTTTGTCTAATTATGTATGTAAGGGAGTGGTCACTAATATCATCAGGAAGGGTACCTGCTTTATATGAGAGGGGATGGCCATTTACTAAGATCCAGTCTAAAGTACTTTCTTTGCTACTGAGTTTATGGATTCTGGTGGGAGTGGTGATTGTTTGGTAAAAGCCATAAAGGGTTATATGGGTTGTAGGTTTGGTGAGGCACAGCTATTCCAATCTATATTAAAATCACCAAGTACAATGGTTTCTTGTGGGAAGGATGTAGAGCAGAGAGTACTTTCTAGGATCTTGATGTTATTGCCTAGAGGTAGGCAGGAGCATATTATGTATATGGATTTGCTAGCATTGACCTGAAGCTTAGAAATAAGGATTTCAGCATTACTATCTAAAGGTAGTTGTACATCTAGTGAAGTAACATGTAACTCAGATTTATACAGAATTGCTACCCCTCCACCCTTTTTGGTTGTTCAGTCTAATCTCAAGATATTATAACCAGGTGGGATGATTTCATTGTCCTTTGTTACTGGTTTGAGCCAAGTTTCTTTTAAACATAGGCTATCAAATGAATGTATGTCTAGCAGAGCATGTAGTTGGCTAATTTTATTGTTTAAGCTGCGTATGTTGAGATGTGCTATGAGCAGTGAATTAGGGGTACTATTGGGGGTGAATGGGGTGGTGGGATGAGGTTGGTGGGGGTTTATTGGGGTGTTGTTGTTTGGTCCTGGGTTGCAATGAATGTCACCATGAAGTAGAGGGTGTTGTTGAAGACTATATGTAAACTTCAGGAGTTTGCAGAAAATATTGTGTGACTTCCTGGCTTGGATGTAAGTAATATGGGCTACCCTATGATACTTTGGTAAAAGGTAAGTTGAGGCAGATGTTATGTTAAAATGGCTTTGGAAGGCTAGCTCATTTAAAAGTAATGTTTGTTTTACGGGATGGTGAGATCCAGTATAATGTAAGTCTTCATAGAAGGTAAGGATATAGGGTACAGATAGAATGGGTAGTAATGCAAGTAAGAGAAACAGATTTATTTATTTATTTATTTATTTATTTATTTATTTATTTATTTATTTATAAGATTTATAAGTCTTGGTTTGTAAGTTAAGGGCATAGTGAGGGAGAAGATAGAATATAGTCAGGATGTAGGGGTTGATAGAGAGATAGTTTGGAGTGAGACAGTGTTTCAGGGGTAGTAGAATGATTAGCAGTATGAAAATAGGTGTGTAGATATTTAATGTGTAATGAGTACTAGAATGCTATTGGATAACAAGGGAAGAGGTGTGGCATCAGAAGTCTAAATGTAGGAGTACTGGGGGTGGGTGGGAATTTGGGATAGGGTAGGGGAGCAGAGTGAGCCTACAGGACAAACAGAGCAGGTTGGAGCAGGTAAAGAAAGATTCTGCATAGAAAATCTGTGAGCAGCAGATTCCTGAAGCACTATTGTTAGTTACGGGTGAGTGGGGTGTGATAATGCAGCTGTTTGGTAGTTAAAGGATAGTAGAGTGGGATGAGAGAAATATAGCTAGATGGAGGGGGAAAAACCGAGAGCAGTGTAATACAGCAGGAAGAGTGGAAAGTAGTCTGAGATGTAATACAGGAAAGCGGGGTGAGAGATGCAACACAAGCCTAGATTAGGTGCCACCTAGTGGGCAAAGAGTAAAATACAGCAAAAAGGTAGCTGTAATAGATATGGCTGGTAGAGATGGCTCTGATATTAGATTCAAAGGAGAGAAAATCTGTTACTTATGGGGTAGAGAGGGGTATGGCTGTTGGATTCCTGGCTCATTAGGTTAATTACATAGAACACTAGGTAATTACAAAACAGTTCAGCTTAACAGTTAGGTCTAGGGTGGAACATGCTTTCTTATTCCCTTTGGTAACTGGGAATTTGTACTAGGGCAGCAAGTTTCTTTGGTCTGACGTTGAGATGACTGAAACTAATTGTTTTCTTCTTCTTCTTTTGGCTGCTCCCATTAGGTGTCGCCACAGCGGATCAACTGTTTCCATTTCTTCCTGTCCTCATCATTGCACTCTGTCACACCAACCACCTGCATGTCCTCTTTCACCACATCCATAAACCTTAACTTAGGCCTTCCTCTTTTCCTGTTACCTGGCAGCTTCATCCTTATCATCTTTTTCCTAATATACTCTGCATCCCTGCTCAGCATGTGTCCAAACCAATGTAATTTTGCCTTTCTGGCTTTGTCTCCAAGCCTTCCAATCAGGCTGACCTCTAATATACTTATTCCTAATCCTGTCCATCCTCGTCACACCCAGTGCAAATTTTAACATCTTCAGCTCTGCCACGTCAAGCTCTGACTCCTGCCTTTTTGTCAATGCCACTGTCTCCAACCCATATAAAATAGCGGGTCTCACTACCCTCTTGTAGACCTTCCCTTTCACTCTTACTGGTACTGGTCTACCACAAATCACTCCTGACACTCTTCTCCATCCTGCCTATACTCTCTTCTTTACCTCTTTCTACACTCACCATTACTCTGAACTGCTGATCCCAAGTACTTAAACTCATCCACCTTCACCACTTCTACTCCCTGCATCCTCATCATTCCTCTATCCTCCCTCTCATTCATGCACATATATATTCTGTCTTAGTCCTGCTGACCCTCATTCCTCTTCTCTCTAGAGCATATCTCCACCTCTCCAGGGTCTCCTCCACCTGTTCCCTTCTCTCACTACAGATCACAATGTCATCTGCAAACATCATAATCCATGGAGACTCCTGTCTGATCTTGTCTTTCAACCTGTCCATCACCATTGCAAATAAGAAAGGGCTCAGAGCTGATCCTTGATGTAATCCCACCTCCACCATAAATGCATCCATCACTCCCACTGCAGACCTCACCACTGTCACACTACCCTCGTACATATCTTGTACCAGTCTTACATACTTCTCTGACACTCCCAACTTCCTCATACAATACCACAACTCCTCTCTAGACACCCTGTCATATGCTTTCTCTAAGTCCACAAAGACACAATGCAACTCCTTCTGACATTCTCTGTACTTCTCCATTAACACTCTCAGAGCAAACATTGCATCTGTAGTGCTCTTTCCTGGAATGAAGCCATACTGCTGATCACTAATCAGCACCTCTCTTCTTATCCTAGCTTCCACTACTCTTTCCCATAACTTCATGCTGTGACTAATCAATTTAATCCATCTGTAGTTACTACAGCTCTGCACATCACCCTTATTCTTAAAAATCGGTACCAAAACACCTTTTCTCCATTCCTCAGGCATCCTCTCACTCTCCAAGATTTCATTAAACAATCTAGTTAAAATCTCCACTGCCATTTCACCTAAACACCTCAATGCTTCCACAGGTATGTCATCTGGACAAACAGCCTTTCCATTCTTCATCCTCTTCATAGCTATCCTTACTTCCTCCTTGCTAATCCACTGCACTTTGTGATTCACTATCCGCACATCATCCAACCTTAGCTGAAACTAACTGTAAGGGGTCCTTAGTGACCAGGCAGGTAGGTTCCCAAGTCTTAATGCAGGATAGGAGGTAGAAAGCTAGGAAGGTTAGAGAGAGAAAAAGTACAAATTAAGTGTTAAGACTACAGTAATATCAGGTTTTGCTCATTAACAATCTGGGTGAAGACACAGTTATTACAATGATAAAAAGCACCTTGGCTGCATACACTTTTTGAGAATGCTAACAAGTTTAATATTAAGCTAGCACATAAAATACAACTATATCCCATTAGCACAATTAATTATTTTCAGAGAGACACAGGGACACCTAATATGCATGCAGTTATATGCAGGCACAATAGAATGGTAAGATTCATATTAATTACCAGTGTTACGAGCAGTAATGAGAACAAAAATGGGTAACAAAATTAGTCAGTATTATAATACAGTGAGTGCGTTGACAATAGTGGAATACAGCAAGGCCAGTTACACAAATCCTATGAGGCCATAATGTAATTAATCAACATGATTTGGACAGATTTTCATAAGCAAGGTGCAAGTAACGGCTACTTGAATTGTTTCTCCCACTGAGAGCTTTGCTGTATATTCTTTGCCCAAACTGCCTGCACACTTTACAAATTAAGGACTACTATGGGCAACAATGTTCTGTTTCAGCCCAGTATTTGAATTAAACTATCCCTACATTGTCCCTGAATGGTCTAGGCTCCATTAACAGGCTTATTACTTTTCCGCAGGGTTGGTACTGACTACTTTCCTTTAAGGAAGTTAACAGCAGTGCTCCGACCATATATATCCCAGAGTATCAAGATTATATGTACATAAACTAAGATACACAAAACAGAAACAGAATTAATAGAGAAAGCACCAAGACGACTGCTTATTGAAGTGCTCTGGATTATAACAGATAAGAGTTCCTTTATCTATAGAGAAAAAAAATGTTCCCTATCAACAGTATAGCCAAATAGTTAGTGTACGCCTTTCCAAAGACGATCGCTACTTAAAATGGTCTGTTCTCACTTAAAAGTTTACGTCAAGAAAACTAGGCAAACACTATTACACTAATGTTAAAACACACCTACAAAATAGTTTAGGTGCCAAAAGAGAAATACCGGCAAAAGGCTAGGTAAACGCTACTACACTAAATGTTAAAACACACCTGCAAGTGGTCAAAAGGCATAGAGGCCACATAAAATACAGGGGAACACAATTAGAGATTCAATACTCTCATCTTTAATGCCACAATTTATCAGAAACTCCTCTGTAATACAAACAGAAGATCTTTAGAATACAGACAGTGTGAGAAGTGCAGAGTTCCCAAAACAAACAGAGTGGCATACTAGAAACCCACGTGGGAGGCACGTAATTTAAGATAGCCATTTTGAATGCATGTAACCATCAAACAGTTGCTTAAAATGCACATAATATACATCACATTACCTGGTATTATAGGCATAGGTTAATACTTTTCCACAAATACTAGCATGGACAGCTTTTATCACCTTTTTAAAAACAGCAATAAATTTAACCTAATTTTCCAAATTATGTCCCTAACATGTTCGTAAAACCACATCTTTTATTGAAGGGGTTAAAAATGAAGTTATACATAAAAGAAACAACAGGGTGTTTTTACCCTTGCTAAAACCTAGAGACAACATTGTAGCTGAAAGTATTGGTTTCAATCAGAATAAACTTAAGACAGAATATGTCTGCCCCTTTGTGACTAGATACACAGTTGACCATGACAGTGTTTTTCATATTCTTATCAAGAACTGGCAACTAACACTAGGACATGAAGGCTTGTTAGAAAATTTTGGTGTAAAACCCTTGATTGTCTACAGAGAGAGGTTTTACTATTGAAAACGTTTTATAACGAAAAGAAGAGGTTCGGCTGGTAAAAGGGAGGGTAGACACTAAAAAATGTGTTTTTTGCACACAATGTACACATATAGTAGATTCTGATAGGGTGAGGATTCATTATTTGAACATCAAACCTAATGGTTTGTTCAACAGCAACTCTTGTGGGATTGTTTATGTGGTTATCTCTTCCCAATTTCTGAAGTTTCTACATTGGGAAAACTGCCCCCAAGTTAAGAGAAAGAATTTACGAACATGTTAGGGACGTATGTAATATGAACATAAACAGTGCCTTGTATAGACATATTGAACATTACCCCAATCATCAGTTTCATTTTTTTGCTATTGAAGGTGTTAGGAAAAATCCTAGGGGAGGGCCTTGGGCTGACATGGTTGAATTTCAAGACCTTCTTTGGCAAATTAGGTTAAATGCACATGTATTTCCTGGATTAAATGACACCTTCAGTATAAGTAGCCTTCTTAGGCTACATTCTTATTGGATTTAGTATTCCAACCCTTAAATTAAGTACCTATTTAAAGTTGCTGCTTGCATTTGACTAATTGTTTAATGAATTTTATAGTATTATTGGCACATTTACACCATGTGATTATTTTTCGTGTTTTATATTGTGTGATTTTAACATTTTATTTCATTCTGTTAAAGGCTTTTGTTACAAGCGAGACAAAAATGCTCAATAAAATATCCTTTTGGGAACCTGCTGTGTTTGGTGACATCCTTTGGTTTACAAGTTGCTTTTTCATTTCATACTAAGCAGGTTGTCAGCATGTACACCTCACCTCCTTTACCTACCAAACCAACAACACATAAACCTACATATGCAGAGGTCCTTACCAGAAGCTTACCTAAATATCAAAGACCTCCCAAGCACAATAACAAGCACAATTCACATAATGCATCCTCTGCAGAACATAGTACACATGATATATCACACACCAGTGTCTCAACATTCAATCTCCTAAGGCATAACACAGAAACAAACATCTTAGTAATAGGCAACTTAAGTGTGAGACACACACACATGTCCCTCTCACCAGGTTGGATAAGGAAAAAGTCATATTCTTCTGTCTGTTAGGTACCATGATCCACTAGATCACACACCCACTCAAGTCTATCAACAGCAGACACTGTTATGAGTCCATATTAGTCCAGGCTGGTGTGAACGACTTGAGACATACCTCAATGAACTATATGAAGAAAGACATGACTGAGCTCTCTGATTATGTGTCTCAGGCAGGTATATCCCTTTCCTTAAGCAGCATTTTACCTTCTTCTAGGATGATACCTCAATAAAAAAAATATATATATTGACTTCAACAATTGGATTAGTTTCTGGTGTCATTCAAAGTGGAACCAGTATCTGTCAGCCTGGGATGACATAGTCAACAGTCCTTGATGCTTTTCCAGAGATGGTCTTCATCTGTCACCCCCTGGGTTTTCAGTTACTGGCTAAGGCTATTGCCACCCCTATACAGCTCTTTTTAGGCAATGTCACAAGAACAAAAATCTTGACATAAACATACTCTCTAAAATCAACCTCAGGGTTATGCTGCTAAATGCTTGGAGTCTAAGCCACAAACTGCACTCACTGAAAGCAGTCCTCACCTTGGAAGTTTTTGACATTTGTGCAGTCAATGAGACCTGGTTTAAGGCTGTGGAGAGCACCTCAGCTATGCCAAGTTAGATTTCCTTCCACATGTTCATGCCACTGAGGGAGTAAGAACTAAAGGAGGTTGTGTATCAATATTCAGTAAAGATAGATACACCGATAGATCAGTTAAACAGCACAATTCCTTTGAATTACTTCAGATGCAACTGACTGTAGGTAAGAACCCTCTTCAGGTCATTGCCAGCTATAGGACCCCCTGCATGAACAAAGACATCCATTCAGCCTACTTGGATCTACTTGACTTACTTAAGATACAACCAAACACTGTGCTTTTGGGTCACTTTAATCACCCATCCATTGACTGGGTAACTTATACACATTCTAACTCACTTGCCCAAAGGTTCCTGGATGTCGTTAATGCCAGTGGACTGGACCAGCTGGTTGACAGACCCACAAGGGGCTTAAACATCCTTCACCTAGTGCTTACCAACATGGGGCACTTCTTAACTTCCTCCAGTGTGGCCATCCCTGGTGAGATCTGACCACAAATCAGTCTCCTAGAAGTGACTATAACACAAGTCCCCCCTTAGCAACAAGTAGACTAAAAAACTTCTCCAAGGTCAATTACAACCTCTTACATGACAACATAAATAGCTTCAGAGTCCCTCCCCCCACTAATGGAAAAGACACATATGCTGAATTTTATAATAGTGCTTTACATGAGCACCTGTACAATTGTATTAACTCAGCAGTACCTGATAGAACCAAAGCAAGATCTTCAAGAAAAAACAAACTTGCCTGGTGGACAACTGCCATTAATAGGCTATACAACAAGAGACAAAAATTGCTGTCTAAGAGTAGGAAGGAATGGTCTCAAAACTGGAAACACTCCCTCCTCAACTTAAACAAGCAAATAAGACTCCCAATGAAGTATTCTAGTGCTAACTATGAATTAAAATTGGCTTCCCTAACTACGGATAACCACAAGATGTTCTTTAGTTACATCTGTAACCTCAAAGGTAAGGTCCATATTTGCACTGAACTCATAGTTAATGGCATTACATATACAGAACCTGTGGATATAGCAAACCTGCTGGCTGGCAGGTTCAGTATAAACTTCACTCTGCTGTCCATGCCACATGTACCCCAAAGCATCCCTAACACATGTCCCTTACCTAGAATCTCCAAGGAACAGATCTTAAATGCCCTCTCCAAGGCCAAAAACACAGGCTCTATGGGACCAGACAACATCCTGGGCAATGTTCTACATGGGATAAAACAGGAATTAGCACCAACATTGGGCATGTTTTTCAATCACAGCCTAAGCACTGTCTTCACCCCAGAGAATGGAAACCAGCTACCGTCAACCCTTTGCACAAAGGGGGTGCATCCATGGACCCTGGGAACTATAGAACCAATAGCCTGATCAACCTTATTTGCAAGGCCATGGGACGAATCATCATGAACCTTATTAACAAAGATACAGGAAATCTCCAAATGCTTGATATCACAAATTTGGCTTTGTCAAGAGGAGATCATTGCTTTTAAACTTGGTGAACTTTTTTGAAACAGTCACCAAAGCCCTAGATGAGGACAGATCTGTGCATATGGCCTACCTAGACTTAGCCAAGGCCTTTGACACAATTCCTCACTCAGTCATCATTGATACACTCACTTAACTGGGTAACAACCCATATATTGTCAGATGGGTTGTAAACTGGCTCATTGAAAGAACTCATATGGTCAAAACAGGGGACTCCACTTCCTCCAACAGACCTGTAACCAGTCATATTCCACAAGTATCAGCTCTGGGAGCCCTACTGTTTAGAATCTACATATCCAAAGTACAGGCTAGAACAAAAGGACTGCGGCTGACAAAATCAACATATTGCAATAAGGCCTAATGCAGACTAATAACTGGTGCCAAAGTCATAAACTTAAACTTAATGCAAAAAAATGCATTATCATCCCCTTTGATGAGAGTGGTGTTCCTGAAAACTACCACATCAATAGCAATACCATAAGTACACAATCAGTGGTAAGAGATCTGGACACACAAGTCAAGAGCAACCTTAACTTTGATAACCATGTCTCCACAGTGGCAAGAAAGGCATTTTATATTGCTCTTATCATGAGTAAGGGCATTGCCTCCAGAAAAAAAAGAGGTTATAAGAGGTCTGCTCTCATCAGACCAAAAATATAGAGTACAATGCTTTCTTTGGTATGTTCCTTTCCAAACACTGCAGTTATTGGAGAGACCACAGAGGTTCATTACAAAAAAAAATCAGGGTCTTCAACATCTGTCTTATACGGACAGACTGAAATCATTGTAACATCACTCAGTGTTATACAGTCAGCTAAGAGACAACCTCTGCCTTACATATAGAGCAAGCTTAACCAGCTTTAATGGAAATGCTGCATAATCATTAAGCCAAATAGCACAGGTTTGTCACTAATGCCTTGAACAGGTCTTATGACTAGGCTTGCCACCCCTTCGTTTTTTTTCCGGACTATCAGGAAATCAAACTGATTCTCCGGTAGTCCGGAAAATACTGTACAAACTCCGGTATTCTGTTTCAAAAGGAAACAGACTATCGGAGTTTGTAAATCGGCTGATTTACTATGCTTTTCTTACAGAAAAGCATAGCAAATCAGCCAAAAGCAGGCGGCGGGAGCGAAAAAAGAGGGCGTTCCCGTTGATCGGCTGATTTACTATGCTTTTCTTACAGAAAAGCATAGCAAATCAGCCAAAAGCAGGCGGAGTGAACGAAAAAAGAGGGCGTTCCCATTGAGTGATGCTGTCGTGACATCACAAAATGGGCGGTATGTTGGCGGGAGAGGGGGTGGGGCAGGCGGGGTTACTGGTGACGCGAGGGGCGTGGCGTGGCTCCGGTTTTAGCCGTGAACGAAGGTGGCAACCCTACTTATGACTGTACCACCCTCTTCCGTTTAAAATGGTTTGAACTCCCAAACCTATTAACTCTTAACTAACAATATGACCCACAAGTTAATCCACCAACCCTCAAACTGTCCAGCTCTCTCCAATCTTGCCCAGCCTTGTATCAAACCCAGGCCATTTAGATTCTCCAATAATCTTATGGTAAAGGTCACCTACTCCCACAACGGTTATGGAGACTGCCTCTATTCCAATAAAATTTCCAAACTCTGAAACACCCTCCCTGAAACCATCACCGAAAATCCACAGCCTCTTGAGTTCAAACATCTACTTCATAACTACCTTTCTAATCACTGGTTCTGCTCCTGTCATTCTCCTGGCTAACTCCATTCAGCCTCTCCCAATTTCTTTCAGCTCTTCTACACTCAGCATCTCATTTACAATCACCTCTCTTGGATTATTTGGATTCTCTTTTGGTTCTCTTAACTCTACCTGTATTAAAGCTGTTTGGCACCACTGTTGACACAATTTTTTCCAGTGACTGAATGTATTTCATGACTATTTCTATTTACATTCCTGATGTCACATACTATTTGATTTATTTGCTATCTTGCCGCTGTTTATCCATCATTAATGTTTCTGTTCCTAAGCTTGTTATAGAGTTCTGTGTGTTTTTATAATAGTCCTATGTATAATATTCCATATGCTAAAATTGTACTGACTTGTATTTTTTACTTTGTATTGTATACTGATTTTATCTGGAGCTTTTCTCCCTAGCCCTCCACTG